>NW_019257651.1:0-1103 GCF_002742605.1 Olea europaea var. sylvestris
TTATATAGTTGTTTGTTTATTAATTCACAATGCATTCTCGGGCTTTAACTGAAAGTGGCAAAGACAATCAGGGACAGCAGAAAGCTGCAAGGGACAGTGTTGGGAGCGTGCGAAGTGTTAGACAAGTATTTCGGAAAAGGTATGTTTATCTAAACGTCTCTCTTTACAGTGATTACCTCTCTTTTGCTTGGGTAGGTGTAGTAGCTTCCCTCTCTTCCTGCATTATAAACTGATACTAACTTCAGTTAGGAACATCATATTTGTATCTCATAAATTTGAAGCAGTTTTGTCAATGAAAGTGATGAAGGAAGCCGAAGCTATGTATCTTCCCCTATGTCTGAGACGTTGACTCCTCAGTCAAGACCTCCTAAGGATTTTGTCTGCCCCATCACTGGCCAGATCTTCAATGATCCAGTCACCCTTGAAACAGGACAGACATATGAAAGAAAAGCCATTCAAGAATGGATGAACAGAGGAAATACAACATGTCCCATCACGCGGCAGCCTCTCTCTGCCATTTCACTGCCGAAAACAAATTATGTTCTGAAGAGACTGATCACTTCTTGGAAAGATCAGCATCCTGAACTTGCTCAAGAACTTTCATGTACTGAAACGCCTAGAAGTTATTTGGGTAACTCTTCCCCGAAAGACATGCCATCAGAGTCCATTCTATCTCCGACTTCCAATCTTCTCACACTCGGGAGCATAAATAATGAAACCGAACGTAAACCTCGAAGTTTAATGCGAGCTGCATTGTCAACATCACCAATCAGTGTAATATCTCAAGCTGCTGTAGAAACAGTAGTCAATGCTTTAAAACCTTACATTCTGTGTCTTTGTAATTCTGAGGACTTGCAAGAATGTGAAGCAGCAGTTTTGACAATAGCCAGGATATGGGAGGACTCAAAGGTTGATTCAGGAATTCATACTTATTTGTCTTCTCCAGCAATAGTAAATGGGTTTGTGGAAATATTATCAGCTTCATTAAATAGGGATGTACTCAGAACAACGATTTACATTCTCTCCAAGCTGATATATGCAGATGATACTGTCGGGGGGCTTCTTACCAGCATAGATTCTGATTTCTATTGTTTGGCTGCTTT
>NW_019257652.1:0-1103 GCF_002742605.1 Olea europaea var. sylvestris
TTTAAGTGCTTACACTCTCTTAAGGCCACAAGTAAACATGCATTTAGTAAGTGTTTTGAGAATCGTTTGTGCTAACCCTATATGTAAAAATTTATAGTTTTGTCTCCAATATAAGATTCATGGATTTGATAATCTATTAGTTTCAAACCCTTGTTTAATAGGGATGGTTTGTTCAACCACCTTGATTATCTTTCTTGAATCTATGTCAAACATTCCTATATTATAGATCTCTTTATTTTTCACACTAGGTAAATTCCAATTCTTTAACTAGGCTTTAGATTCTTCTTGAAGCTCAATTTTTAAGAGCGATTCTAGTAAATAACCAGATGATGTACAGTATCCAAACCAAAGACCTTTTTTAACATTTGTTTTTGTCAACTGTAAAGTCAAGCAAATCTCAAGTAGGGGATCACCAAGTCCAAAAGCCAAACTTGGCCACACCAGGACATCTAAGCACACCACTCTTAGAGATAAAAACAATCTTTACTAGTACTCCCTTTAGTTTTCCTGTCCAGTAAATAAACCTAGAGAATTTCCTAAAAAGAAAGCAAAAGGAGAATGATACATGAAAAATAGGAACTCTAAAAAATCAACTCCTCAAGAAGCTATAACTCCAAAAAATTTCCAAAAAGAAAAAAACCTTTTTCATAAAATCGTAACTTATCAAAAATAAAGTGTTGGAAGTGTGATAAGTTTGCACATTATGCTTACAAATGATAGGAGAGTTAAATAAGGAGGTTAAAGATATCAAAAATGAAGTGAATTTTTTACATGAAAAAACAATAGAAATGGAATCTAAGATTTAGGAAACCTAAATAATAGAATACACCAGCTTGGAACTTCTAGACCTACCTAGTAGCCAAATGATTCTTCCAGATGAATCAGAGAAAACTGAAGATGAAGTTTTTCTATGAGTGATTCCTATGGACTTGTATTCAGTGATGGTGGGTAGAAATTATCCTACTTGTTAATAAGTCATTCACAATCAAATCAACTGCTTTAACTGATAGCGGTGTTGATTTAAACTGTGTTAGAGAAAGATTAACCCCACAAAGTACTTGGAAAAAAACTTCTCAAAATTTAACAATAGCTACAAAGTTAAT
>NW_019257653.1:0-1103 GCF_002742605.1 Olea europaea var. sylvestris
TTACTGGTCATTTTAACTTATAAACAAGAGTAAAGGCTACGATAATCTTAGAAATAACTGAAATTGAAAATCGAAGCCTTGAACAACAAAAGGGAACATTTTTCTGAACTACCAGAGCTTCGAACAACAAAATCGAAGCCTTGAACAACTAAAGGAAATGCGTCGAAAATCTTAGTTGCGGTACAAAGCCAGTGATATTAGAATACAAAAAGGAAACATTTCTCTGAATTACCTCCATTTGTTGTCTCAATGTCAACGGTTTCAATGGGTTCACATGGATTTGGGAAACTATGGTTTGAGAGATAAAGGTCTCATTCTTCTGGAATGAAGTTTTCATCCTACGCTTTCAATTTAAATTGCTTGTTTGGGGTTTGGTATTGGTAACTTGGCAATTCATTTTTGAGATGGACCAATTTAACGGCCACTTATGCAAACTTTCATCCAAGTAGGTGATTGGGCTGGACGGAAGTTTCCGGGTGAGTGATGGACTACAACTTTTCAAAGTTCAATGAGTAATGGGGTGTAAATTAAAGTTCAATGAGTGAAACGTGACGTTATGCAAAGTTTAGTGTGTGTTTTCAAACAATTAACTCTAATGTTTAGATTGTTTAAAATTCTTGCAAACCGGAACATTGAGAGTTAAAATAGACTAGAAACTCTTGTCAAGTTACGAGAATGATTAGATAATTTATGATACGTGTAAAAATAGAAGATGAAGAATTAGATAGAACTTTTAAAGAGATGGTCATATATTTATCAAAACTTTCCAAATATTGACATTATTTTAGCAATGAAAAAACGAAAAATACATTTCACTCTCTATTCGAAAGTGGCCTCCCATCTGATTATTTCCTAATACCAACTTTCAAGCTTCTATTCATGTTCTTAATTTCTAGTTTATTGTTAAATTATTTTACATTTGTACATAGTATTCATAGCCATTATAAAATGGATATGTTTGTACATTCTAAATCTTTCTCGTCTCCACTATTATGTCTATTTAAATTTTTCTATTTTTGGTATTAAAATTTTTATTTCATTGAATTGGGTTGGGTTGAATTGGGTTTTAATTTATAACCCGAGAACAAATCCAACCTGGTCTC
>NW_019257654.1:0-7992 GCF_002742605.1 Olea europaea var. sylvestris
TTAATTCATTTTTGGCGAATTGCTAGTCTAATTCGATTGGAATCGAGCAAATGAAAAGTGGTTTTTGATTTCATGATAACTTCAGGTTCTTTCATTTTTGGCGAATTGCTAGTCTAATCCGATTGTAATCGAGCCAACGCAACTGGGTTTTGGTTTCATGATAACTTCGAGTTTGTTCATTTTTGGTGAATTGCGAGTCTAATTCGATTGGAATCGAGCCAATGAAAAGTGGCTTTTGATTTCAAGATAACTTCGGGTTTGTTCTTTTTTTGCAAAATTCCAATCTAATTTGATTGTAATCGAGCCAATGAAATGTGATTTTTGGTTTCATGATAACTTCGGGATTGTTCATTTTTTACTAGTTGCTTGTCTAATTCGATTGGAATTAAGCCAATGAAAAGTGGCTTTTGATTTCATGATAACTTCGGGATTGTTCGTTTTTTACTAGTTGCTTGTCTAATTCGATTGGAATTAAGCCATTAAAAATTGGCTTTCTATTTCATGATAACTTCGGCTTTGTTCATTTTTGGCGAATCGCATGTCTAATTCGATTGGAATCGAGCCAACGAAAAGTGGTTTTTGATTCCATGATAACTTCGGGTTTGTTCGTTTTTGTCGAATTGCAAGTCTAATTCGATTTTAATCGAGCAAATGAAAAGTGGTTTTTGATTTCATGATAACTTCGGGTTTGTTCGTTTTTTACCAATTGCTAGTCTAATTCGATTGGAATCGAGCCAATGAAAAGTGGATTTTTCATTTCATGATAACTTCGGGTTTGTTCTTTTTTGACGAATTGCTAGTGTAATTCGATCAGAATCGAGCCAATGAAAAGTGGTTTTTGATTTCATGAGAGCTTCGAGTTTGTTCATTTTTAGCGAATTGTGAGTCTAATTCGATAGGAATCGAGCCAATGAAAAGTAGTTTTTCATTTATGTTCGTTTTTGGCGAATCGCTAGTCTAATTTGATTGGAATCGAGCCAATGAAAAGTGATTTTTGATTAAATTATAACTTCGGGTTTGTTCATTTTTGGCGAATTGCTAGTTTAATTCGGTTGGAATCAAGCAAATGAAAAGTAGTTTTTGATTTCATGATAACTTTGGGTTTGTTCATTTTTGGCGAATTGCTAGTCCAATTCGATTGGAATCGAGTTAATGAAAAGTGGCTTTTGATTTCATGCTAACTTCGGGTTTGTTCGTTTTTGGTGAAATTCCAGTCTAATTAGATTGGAATCGAGCCAATGGAAAGTGATTTTTAGTTTCATGATAACTTCGGGTTCGTTCATTTTTGACAAATTGCTTGTCCAATTCGATTGGAATCAAGCCAATGAAAAGTGGCTTTTGATTTCATGATAACTTCAGCTTTGTCCATTTTTGGCGAATTGCTAGTCTAATTCGATTGTAATCGAGTCAATGAAATGTGGGTTTTGGTTTCATGATAACTTTGGGTTTGTTCATTTTTGGCGATTTGCTAGTCTAATTCGATTGGAATCGCGCCAATGAGAAGTCGCTTTAGATTTCATGAGAACTTCGAGTTTGTTCGTTTTTGGCAAATTGCTTGTCTAATTCGATAGGAATCAAGCCAATGAAAAGTAGTTTTTCATTTTTATTTATTTTTGGCGAATTGGTAGTCTAATTCGATTGGAATCGAGCCAATTAAAAGTGATTTTTGATTCAATGATAGCTTCGGGTTTGTACGCTTTTGGCGAATTGCTAGTCTAATTCGATTGGAATCGAGCAAATGAAAAGTGGTTTTTGATTTCATGATAACTTCGTGTTTGTTCGTTTTTGGCGAATTGCTAGTCTAATTCGATTGGAATCGAGCAAATGAAAAGTGGTTTTTGATTTCATGATAACTTCGTGTTTGTTCGTTTTTGGCGAATTGCTAGTCTAATTCGATTGTAATCGAGCCAACGCAACTGGGTTTTGGTTTCATGATAACTTCGGGTTTGTTCATTTTTGGCGAATTGCGAGTATAATTCGATTGGAATCGAGCCAATGAAAAGTGGCTTTTGATTTCATGATAACTTCAGGTTTGTTTGTTTTTGGCAAAATTCCAGTCTAATTTGATTGTAACCGAGCCAATGAAAAGTGATTTTTGGTTTCAAGATACCTTCAGGTTTGTTTGTTTTTGCCGAATTGCTAGTCTAATTCGATTAGAATCGAGCAAATGAAACGTGGCTTTTGATTTCACGATAACTTCAGCTTTGTTCATTTTTGAGGAATTGCTAGTCTAATTCGATTGTAATCGAGTCAATGAAAAGTGGGTTTTGGTTTCATGATAACTTTAGGTTTGTTCATTTTTGGCGAATTGCTTGTCTAATTCGATTGGAATCAAGCCGATGAAAAGTGGTTTTTCATTTAATGATAACTTTAAGTTTGTTCATTTTTGGCGAATTGCTAGTCTAATTCGATTGGACTCGAGCAAATAAAAAGTGGTTTTCTATTTCATGATAACTTCGAGTTTGTTCTTTTTTGGCGAATTACTAGTCTAATTCGATTGTAATCGAGTCAATGAAAAGTGGGTTTTGGTTTCATGATAACTTTGGGTTTCTTCGTTTTTGACGAATTACTAGTCTAATTCGATTGGAATCGAGCCAATGAAAAGTTATTTTTCATTTCTATTCGTTTTTGGCGAATTGCTAGTCTAATTCGCTTGGAATCGAGCAAATGAAAAGTTATTTTTGATTTCAAGATAACTTCGGGTTTGTTTGTTTTTGCCGAATTGCTAGTCTAATTCGATTGGAATCGAGCAAATGAAAGGTGGCTTTTGATTTCATGATAACTTCAGCTTTGTTCATTTTTAACGAATTGCTAGTCTAATTCGATTGTAATCGAGTCAATGAAAAGAGGGTTTTGGTTTCATGATAACTTTAGGTTTGTTCATTTTTGGCGAATTGCTTGTCCAATTCGATTGGAATCAAGCCGATGAAAAGTGGTTTTTCATTTCATGATAACTTCCGCTTTGTTCATTTTTGGCGAATTGCTAGTCTAATTCGATTTTAATCGAGTCAATGAAAAGAGGATTTTAGTTTCATGATAACTTTGGGTTTGTTCATTTTTGGTGAATTGCTTGTCCAATTCGATTGGAATCAAGCCGATGAAAAGTGGTTTTTCATTTCATGATAACTTCGAGTTTGTTCATTTTTGGCGAATTACTAGTGTAAATCGATTGGACTCGAACAATTGAAAAGTGATTGTCGAGTTCATGATAACTTCGGGTTTGTTCATTTTTGGCGAATTACTAGTCGAATTCGATAGGAATCGAGCTAATGAAAAGTGGTTTTTGATTCCATGATAACTTCGACTATGTTCGTTTTTGGTGAATTGCTAGTCTAATTCGATTGTAATCGAGTCAATGAAAAGTGGGTTTTGGTTTCATGATAACTTTGGGTTTGTTCATTTTTAGCGAATTGCTAGTCTAATTCGATTGGAGTCGAGCCAATGAAACGTAGTTTTTCATTTCTGTTCGTTTTTGGCGAATTGCTAGTCTAATTCGATTGGAATCGAGCCAATTAAAAGTGATTTTTGATTCAATGATAACTTCGGGTTTGTACGCTTTTGGCGAATTGCTAGTCTAATTCGATTGGAATCGAGCAAATGAAAAGTGGTTTTTGATTTCAAGACAACTTCGAGATTGTTCATTTTTTGGCGAATTGCTAGTCTAATCCGATTGTAATCGAGCCAACGCAACTGGGTTTTGGTTTCATGATAACTTCGGGTTTCTTCACTTTTGGCGAATTGCGAGTCTAATTCGATTGGAATCGAGCCAATGAAAAGTGGCTTTTGATTTCATGATAACTTCAGGTTTGTTCGTTTTTGGCAAAATTCCAGTCTAATTTGATTGTAACCGAGCCAATGAAAAGTGATTTTTGGTTTCATGATAACTTCGGGATTGTTCGTTTTTTACTAATTGCTTGGCCAATTCGATTGGAATTAAGCCAATGAAAAGTGGCTTTTGATTTCACGATAACATCGGCTTTGTTCATTTTTGGCGAATTGCTAGTCTAACTCCATTGGAATCCAGCCAATGAAAAGTGGCTTTCGATTTCATGATAACTTCGGCTTTGTTCGTTTTCGGCTAATTGCTAGCCTAATTCGATTGTAATCGAGTCAACGAAAAGGGGGTTTTGGTTTCATGACAACTTCAGCTTTGCTCGTTTTTTGGTGAATTGCTAGTCTAATTTGATTAGAATCGAGCCAATGAAAGGTAGTTTTTCATTTCTGTTCATTTTTGACGAGTTGCTAGTCTAATTCGATTGGAGTCGAGTCAATAAAAAGTGGTTTTTGATTTCATGATAACTTTGGGTTTGTTTGTTTTTGGCGAATTGCTAGTCTAATTCAATTGGAACCGAGCGAATGAAAAGTGCATTTTTCAATTCATGATAACTTCGAGTTTGTTCGTTTTTGGCGAATTGCTAGTCTAATTCGATAGAAATCGAGCCAATGAAAAGTGGTTTTTTATTTCATGATAACTTCGAGTTTGTTCATTTTTGACGAATTGCTAGTCTAATTCGATAGGAATCGAGCCAATGAAAAGTAGTTTTTCATTTCTGTTCGTTTTTGGCGAATCGCATGTCTAATTCGATTGGAATCGAGCCAATGAAAAGTGGTTTTTGATTTCATGATAACTTCGGGTTTGTACGTTTTTGGCGAATTGCTAGTCTAATTCGATTGGAATCGAGCAAATGAAAAGTGGTTTTTGATTTCATGATAACTTCGGATTGGTTCTTTTTTGGCAAATTGCCAGCCCAATTCAGTCGGAACCGAGCCAATGAAAAGTGGTTTTGATTTCAAGACAACTTCGGGTTTGTTCATTTTTGGCGAAATTCCAGTCTAATTAGATTGGAATCGGGCCAATGAAAAGTGGTTTTTGGTTTCACGATATCTTTGGGTTCGTTCATTTTTGACGAATTGCTTGTCCAATTCGATTGAAATCAAGCCAATGAAAAGTGGCTTTTTATTTCATGATAACTTCGGTTTTGTTCGTTTTTGACGAATTGCTAGTCTAATTCGATTGGAATCGACCCAATGAAAAGTGGCTTTTGATTTCATGATAACTTCAGCTTCGTTTGTTTTTGGCAAATTGCTAGTCTAATTTGATTGTAATTGAATCAATGAAAAGTGGGTTTTGGTTTCATGATAACTTTAGGTTTGTCTGTTTTTGGCGAATTGCTAGTCTAATTAGATTGGAACCGAGCCAATGAAAAGTTGTTTTTCATTTATGTTCGTTTTTGTCGAATTGCTAGTCAAATATGATTGGAATCGAGCAAATGAAAAGTTGTTTTTGATTTAATGATAACTTCAGTTTTGTTTATTTTTGGTGAATGGCTCGAATAATGCCCATCTTAGCCCTAATATTGATCCGTCGACTGTCCTTCATGTGCCCGAGTTTCCTTTCAGTTTATTGCCTATTAATAAAATTACCATAAGTTTTTAATATTTTGTGGCGTTTTATCATTCGATAGGAATTGAGCCAACGAAAAATAGTTTTTGATTTCATGATAACTTCGAGTTTTTTCGTTTTTGACGAATTGCTAGTCTAATTCGATTGGAATCGAGTAAATGAAAAGTGGTTTTCTATTTCATGATAACTTCGGGTTTGTTCATTTTTGGCGAATTACTAGTCTAATTCGATTGTAATCGAGTCAATGAAAAGTGGGTTTTGGTTTCATGATAACTTTGGGGTTTCTTCGTTTTTGACGAATTGCTAGTCTAATTCGATTGGAATCGAGCCAATGAAAAGTTATTTTTCATTTCTATTCATTTTTGGCGAATTGCTAGTCTAATTCGCTTGGAATTGAGCAAATGAAAAGTTATTTTTGATTTCAAGATACCTTCAGGTTTGTTTGTTTTTGCCGAATTGCTAGTCTAATTCGATTGGAATCGAGCAAATGAAACGTGGCTTTTGATTTCACGATAACTTCAGCTTTGTTCATTTTTGAGGAATTGCTAGTCTAATTCGATTGTAATCGAGTCAATGAAAAGTGGGTTTTGGTTTCATGATAACTTTAGGTTTGTTCATTTTTGGCGAATTGCTTGTCCAGTTCGATTGGAATCAAGCCGATGAAAAGTGGTTTTTCATTTAATGATAACTTTAAGTTTGTTCGTTTTTGGCCAATTGCTAGTCTAATTCGATTGGAATCGAGTAAATGAAAAGTGGTTTTCTATTTCATGATAACTTCGGGTTTGTTCTTTTTTGGCGAATTACTAGTCTAATTCGATTGTAATCGAGTCAATGAAAAGTGGATTTTGGTTTCATGATAACTTTGGGTTTCTTCGTTTTTGACGAATTACTAGTCTAATTCGATTGGAATCGATCCAATGAAAAGTTATTTTTCATTTCTATTCATTTTTGGCGAATTACTAGTCTAATTCGCTTGGAATCGAGCAAATGAAAAGTTATTTTTGATTTCAAGATAACTTCGGGTTTGTTTGTTTTTGCCGAATTGCTAGTCTAATTCGATTGGAATCGAGTAAATGAAAAGTGGCTTTTGATTTCATGATAACTTCAGCTTTGTTCATTTTTGACGAATTGCTAGTCTAATTCGATTGTAATCGAGTCAATGAAAAGAGGGTTTTGGTTTCATGATAACTTTAGGTTTGTTCATTTTTGGCCAATTGCTTGTCTAATTCGATTGGAATCAAGCCGATGAAAAGTGGTTTTTCATTTAATGATAACTTTAAGTTTGTTCATTTTTGGCGAATTGCTAGTCTAATTCGATTGGACTCGAGCAAATAAAAAGTGGTTTTTTATTTCATGATAACTTCGGGTTTGTTTGTTTTTGGTGAATTGCTGGTCTAATTTGATTGGAATCGAGCCAGTGAAATGTGGCTTTTGATTTCATGATAACTTCAGCTTTGTTCATTTTTGGCGAATTGCTAGTCTAAATCGATTGTAATTGAGTCAATGAAAAGAGGGTTTTAGTTTCATGATAACTTTGGGTCTGTTCATTTTTGGCGAATTGCTTGTCCAATTCGATTGGAATCAAGCCGATGAAAAGTGGTTTTTCATTTCATGATAACTTCGAGTTTGTTCGTTTTTGGCGAATTGCTAGTCTAAATCGAATGGACTCGAACAATTGAAAAGTGATTGTCGATTTCATGATAACTTCGAGTTTGTTCATTTTTGACGAATTGCTAGTCTAATTCGATAGGAATCGAGCCAATGAAAAGTAGTTTTTCATTTCTGTTCGTTTTTGGCGAATCGCATGTCTAATTCGATTGGAATCGAGCCAATGAAAAGTAGTTTTTGATTCCATGATAACTTTAGGTTTGTACGTTTTTGGCGAATTGCTAGTCTAATTCGATTGGAATCGATCAAATGAAAAGTGATTTTTTATTTCATGATAACTTCGGATTGGTTCATTTTTGGCAAATTGCCAGCCCAATTCAGTCGGAACCAAGCTAAAGAAAAGTGGTTTTGATTTCAAGACAACTTCGGGTTTGTTCGTTTTTAGCGAAATTCCAGTCTAATTAGATTTGAATGGGGCCAATAAAAAGTGGTTTCTGGTTTCACGATAACTTTGGGTTTGTTCATTTTTGACGAATTGCTTGACCAATTCGATTGAAATCAAGCCAATGAAAAGTGGCTTTTGATTTCATGATAACTTCGGCTTTGTTCTTTTTTGACGAACAGCTAGTCTAATTCGATTGGAATCGACCCAATGAAAAGTGGCTTTTGATTTCATGATAACTTCAGCTTCGTTCGTTTTTGGCAAATTGCCAGTCTAATTTGATTGTAATCGAGTCAATGAAAAGTGGGTTTTGGTTTCATGATAACTTTGGGTTTGTCTGTTTTTGGCAAATTGCTAGCCTAATTAGATTGGAATCGAGCCAATGAAAAGTTGTTTTTCATTTCTGTTCGTTTTTGTCGAATTGCTAGTCTAATTCGATTGGAATCGAGCAAATGAAAGTGGTTTTTGATTTAATGATAACTTCAGTTTTGTTTATTTTTGGCGAATTTCTAGTCTAATTCGATAGGAATCGAGCCAA
>NW_019257654.1:23350-37787 GCF_002742605.1 Olea europaea var. sylvestris
AAGTGGCTTTTGATTTCATGATAACTTTGACTTTGTTTGTTTTTAGCGTATTGCTAATCTAATTCGATTGTAATCGAGTCAATGAAAAGTGGGTTTTAGTTTCCTGATAACTGTGGGTTTATTTGTTTTTGGCTAATTGCTAGTCTAATTCGATTGGAATCGAGCCAATGAATTTTTTTTTTCATTTATGTTCGCTTTTGGCGAAATGCTAGTGTCATTCGATTGGAATCAAGCAAATGAAAAGTGGTTTTTGATTTCACGATAACTTTGGGTTTGTTCGGTTTTGACGAATTGCTTGCCCAATTCGATTGGAATCAAGCCAATGAAAAGTGGCTTTTGATTTCATGATAACTTTGGCTTTGTTTGTTTTTGGCGAATTGCTAGTCTAATTCGATTGGAATCGAGCCAATGAAAAATGGCTTTTGATTTCATGATAACTTCCGCTTTGTTCATTTTTGGTGAATTGCTAGTCTAATTCGATTGTATCGAGTCAATGAAAAGTGGGTTTTGGTTTCATGATAACTTTAGGTTTGTTCGTTTTCGGCGAATTGCTAGTCTAATTTGATTGGAATCGAGCCAATGAAAGGTACTTTTCCATTTCTGCTCATTTATGTCGAATTGCTAGTCTAATTCGATTAGAGTCGAGTAATTGAAAAGTAGTTTTTGATTTCATGACAACTTCGGGTTTATTCGTTTTTGGCGAATTGCTAGTCTAGTTCGATTGGAATCGCGCAAATGAAAAGTGGTTTTTGATTTCAAGATAACTTCGAGTTTGTTCGTTTTTGGCTAATTGCTAGTCTAATTCGATATTAATCGAGCCAATGAAAAGTGGTTTTTCATTTCATGATAACTTCGAGTTTGTTCATTTCTGGCGAATTGCTTGACTAATTCGATTGGAATCGAGCAAATGAAAAGTGGTTTTTGATTTCATGATAGCTTCGGGTCTGTTCATTTTTGGCAAATTGCTAGTCTAATTCGATTGGAATCGAGCTAACGAAAAGTGGTTTTTGATTTCATGATAGCTTCGGGTCTGTTCATTTTTGGCAAATTGCTAGTCTAATTCGATTGGAATCGAGCTAACGAAAAGTGGTTTTTGATTTCATGATAGCTTCGGGTCTGTTCATTTTTGGCAAATTGCTAGTCTAATTCGATTGGAATCGAGCTAACGAAAAGTGGTTTTTGATTTCATGATAGCTTCGGGTCTGTTCATTTTTGGCAAATTGCTAGTCTAATTCGATTGGAATCGAGCTAACGAAAAGTGGTTTTTGATTTCATGATAGCTTCGGGTCTGTTCATTTTTGGCAAATTGCTAGTCTAATTCGATTGGAATCGAGCTAACGAAAAGTGGTTTTTGATTTCATGATAGCTTCGGGTCTGTTCATTTTTGGCAAATTGCTAGTCTAATTCGATTGGAATCGAGCTAACGAAAAGTGGTTTTTGATTTCATGATAGCTTCGGGTCTGTTCATTTTTGGCAAATTGCTAGTCTAATTCGATTGGAATCGAGCTAACGAAAAGTGGTTTTTGATTTCATGATAGCTTCGGGTCTGTTCATTTTTGGCAAATTGCTAGTCTAATTCGATTGGAATCGAGCTAACGAAAAGTGGTTTTTGATTTCATGATAGCTTCGGGTCTGTTCATTTTTGGCAAATTGCTAGTCTAATTCGATTGGAATCGAGCTAACGAAAAGTGGTTTTTGATTTCATGATAGCTTCGGGTCTGTTCATTTTTGGCAAATTGCTAGTCTAATTCGATTGGAATCGAGCTAACGAAAAGTGGTTTTTGATTTCATGATAGCTTCGGGTCTGTTCATTTTTGGCAAATTGCTAGTCTAATTCGATTGGAATCGAGCTAACGAAAAGTGGTTTTTGATTTCATGATAGCTTCGGGTCTGTTCATTTTTGGCAAATTGCTAGTCTAATTCGATTGGAATCGAGCTAACGAAAAGTGGTTTTTGATTTCATGATAGCTTCGGGTCTGTTCATTTTTGGCAAATTGCTAGTCTAATTCGATTGGAATCGAGCTAACGAAAAGTGGTTTTTGATTTCATGATAGCTTCGGGTCTGTTCATTTTTGGCAAATTGCTAGTCTAATTCGATTGGAATCGAGCTAACGAAAAGTGGTTTTTGATTTCATGATAGCTTCGGGTCTGTTCATTTTTGGCAAATTGCTAGTCTAATTCGATTGGAATCGAGCTAACGAAAAGTGGTTTTTGATTTCATGATAGCTTCGGGTCTGTTCATTTTTGGCAAATTGCTAGTCTAATTCGATTGGAATCGAGCTAACGAAAAGTGGTTTTTGATTTCATGATAGCTTCGGGTCTGTTCATTTTTGGCAAATTGCTAGTCTAATTCGATTGGAATCGAGCTAACGAAAAGTGGTTTTTGATTTCATGATAGCTTCGGGTCTGTTCATTTTTGGCAAATTGCTAGTCTAATTCGATTGGAATCGAGCTAACGAAAAGTGGTTTTTGATTTCATGATAGCTTCGGGTCTGTTCATTTTTGGCAAATTGCTAGTCTAATTCGATTGGAATCGAGCTAACGAAAAGTGGTTTTTGATTTCATGATAGCTTCGGGTCTGTTCATTTTTGGCAAATTGCTAGTCTAATTCGATTGGAATCGAGCTAACGAAAAGTGGTTTTTGATTTCATGATAGCTTCGGGTCTGTTCATTTTTGGCAAATTGCTAGTCTAATTCGATTGGAATCGAGCTAACGAAAAGTGGTTTTTGATTTCATGATAGCTTCGGGTCTGTTCATTTTTGGCAAATTGCTAGTCTAATTCGATTGGAATCGAGCTAACGAAAAGTGGTTTTTGATTTCATGATAGCTTCGGGTCTGTTCATTTTTGGCAAATTGCTAGTCTAATTCGATTGGAATCGAGCTAACGAAAAGTGGTTTTTGATTTCATGATAGCTTCGGGTCTGTTCATTTTTGGCAAATTGCTAGTCTAATTCGATTGGAATCGAGCTAACGAAAAGTGGTTTTTGATTTCATGATAGCTTCGGGTCTGTTCATTTTTGGCAAATTGCTAGTCTAATTCGATTGGAATCGAGCTAACGAAAAGTGGTTTTTGATTTCATGATAGCTTCGGGTCTGTTCATTTTTGGCAAATTGCTAGTCTAATTCGATTGGAATCGAGCTAACGAAAAGTGGTTTTTGATTTCATGATAGCTTCGGGTCTGTTCATTTTTGGCAAATTGCTAGTCTAATTCGATTGGAATCGAGCTAACGAAAAGTGGTTTTTGATTTCATGATAGCTTCGGGTCTGTTCATTTTTGGCAAATTGCTAGTCTAATTCGATTGGAATCGAGCTAACGAAAAGTGGTTTTTGATTTCATGATAGCTTCGGGTCTGTTCATTTTTGGCAAATTGCTAGTCTAATTCGATTGGAATCGAGCTAACGAAAAGTGGTTTTTGATTTCATGATAGCTTCGGGTCTGTTCATTTTTGGCAAATTGCTAGTCTAATTCGATTGGAATCGAGCTAACGAAAAGTGGTTTTTGATTTCATGATAGCTTCGGGTCTGTTCATTTTTGGCAAATTGCTAGTCTAATTCGATTGGAATCGAGCTAACGAAAAGTGGTTTTTGATTTCATGATAGCTTCGGGTCTGTTCATTTTTGGCAAATTGCTAGTCTAATTCGATTGGAATCGAGCTAACGAAAAGTGGTTTTTGATTTCATGATAGCTTCGGGTCTGTTCATTTTTGGCAAATTGCTAGTCTAATTCGATTGGAATCGAGCTAACGAAAAGTGGTTTTTGATTTCATGATAGCTTCGGGTCTGTTCATTTTTGGCAAATTGCTAGTCTAATTCGATTGGAATCGAGCTAACGAAAAGTGGTTTTTGATTTCATGATAGCTTCGGGTCTGTTCATTTTTGGCAAATTGCTAGTCTAATTCGATTGGAATCGAGCTAACGAAAAGTGGTTTTTGATTTCATGATAGCTTCGGGTCTGTTCATTTTTGGCAAATTGCTAGTCTAATTCGATTGGAATCGAGCTAACGAAAAGTGGTTTTTGATTTCATGATAGCTTCGGGTCTGTTCATTTTTGGCAAATTGCTAGTCTAATTCGATTGGAATCGAGCTAACGAAAAGTGGTTTTTGATTTCATGATAGCTTCGGGTCTGTTCATTTTTGGCAAATTGCTAGTCTAATTCGATTGGAATCGAGCTAACGAAAAGTGGTTTTTGATTTCATGATAGCTTCGGGTCTGTTCATTTTTGGCAAATTGCTAGTCTAATTCGATTGGAATCGAGCCAATGAAAAGTGGTTTTTGGTTTCATGATAACTTCGGGTTTGTTCATTTTTGACGAATTGCTTATCCAATTCGATTGGAATCAAACCAACGAAAAGTGGCTTTTGATTTCAAGATAACTACGACTTTGTTCGTTTTTGGCGAATTGCTAGTCTAATTCGATTGGAATCGAGCCAATGAAAAGTGGCTTTTGATTTCATGATAACTTCAACTTTGTTTGTTTTTGGCGAATTCCTACTCTAATTCGATTGTAATCGAGTCAATGAAAAGTGGGTTTTGGCTTCAGGATTACTTGGATTTGTTCGTTTTTGGTGAATTGCTAGTCAAATTCGATTGGAATCGAGCCAATGAAAAGTGGATTTTGATTTAATGAAACTTTCGAGTTTGTTATTTTTTGACGAATTGCTAGTGTAATTCGATTGGAATCAAGCAAATGAAAAGTGGTTTTTTATTTCATTATAACTTCGGATTTGTTTGTTTTTGGTGAATTGCCAGTCTAATTCGATTGGAATCGAGCCAACGAAAAGTGGCTTTTGATTTCTTGGTAACGTCGGGTTTGTTCATTTTGGGTGAAATTCCAGTCTAATTAGATTGGAATCGAGCCAATGAAAAGTGGTTTTTGGTTTCATGATAACTTCAGGTTTGTTCGTTTTTGACGAATTGCTTGTCCAATTCGATTGGAACCAAGCCATTGAAAAGTGGCTTCTGATTTCAAGATAACTTCGGGTTTGTTCGTTTTTAGCGAATTGCTAGTCTAATTCGATTGGAATCGAGCCAACGAAAAGTGGTTTTTGATTTCATGATAACTGCAGCTTTATTCATTTTTGGCGAATTGCTAGTCTAATTCGATTGTAATCGTGTCAATGAAAAGTGGGTTTTGGTTTTATGATAACTTTGATTTTGTTCGTTTTTGGCGAATTACTAGTCTAATTTTATTGGAATCGAGCTAATGAAAGGTAGTTTTTCATTTATGTTCATTTTTGGCGAATTGCTAGTCTAATTCGATTGGTGTCGAGTCATTGAAAAGTGGTTTTTGATTTCATGATAACTTTGGGTTTGTTCATTTTTGGCGAATTGCTAGTCTAATTCTATTAGAATCGAGCAAATGAAGAGTGGTTATTGATTTCAAGATAACTTCGAGTTTGTTCATTTTTGGCGAATTGCTAGTCTAAGTCGATAGTAATTGAGCCAATGAAATGTGGTTTTTCATTTCATGATAACTTCGAGTTTGTTCATTTTTGGCGAATTGCTAGACTAATTCGATTGGAAATGAAAAGTGGTTTTTGATTTCATGATAACTTCGGATTTGTTTATTTTTGGCGAATTGCTAGTCTAATTCGATAGGAATCGAGCCAATGAAAAGTTGTTTTTGATTTCATGATAACTTCGAGTTTGTTCGTTTTTGACGAATTGCTTGTTCTATTCGATTGGAATCAAGCCAACGAAAAGTGGCTTTTGATTTCATGATAAGTTCGACTTTGTTCATTTTTAGCGAATTGCTAGTCTAATTCGATTGTAATCGAGTCAATGAAAAGTGGGTTTTGGTTTCGTGATAACTTTGGGTTTATTCATTTTTTACGAATTGCTAGTCTAATTCGATTGGAATCGAGCAAATGAAAAGTGGTTTTTGATTTCATGATAACTTCGGTTTTTTCATTTTTCGCGAATTGCCAATCTAATTCGATTGGAATCGAGCCAATGAAAAGTGGCCTTTGATTTCATGATAACTTTGGGTTTGCTCTTTTTTGGTGAAATTCCAGTCTAATTAGATTAGAATTGAGCCAATGAAAAGTGGTTTTTGGTTTGATGATAACTTCGGGTTTGTTCATTTTTGGAAAATTTCCAGTCTAATTCGATTGGAATCGGGCCAATTAAAAGTGGCTTTTGATTACATGATAACTTCGGGTTTGTTCATTTTTGGAGAAATTGCAGTCTAATTAGATTGGAATCGAGCCAATGAAAAGAGGTTTTTGGTTTCACGATAACTTCGGGTTTGTTCATTTTTGACGAATTGCTTGTCCAATTCGATTGGAATCAAGCCAATGAAAAGTGGCTTTTGATTTCATGATAACTTCGGCTTTGTTCGTTCTTGGCGAATTGCTAGTCTAATTCGATTGGAATCTAGCCAATGAAAAGTGGCTTTTGATTTCATGATAACTTCAACTTTGTTAGTTTTTGGCGAATTCCTAGTCTAATTCGATTGTAATCGAGTCAATGAAAAGTGGGTTTTGGCTTCATGATTACTTGGGTTTGCTTGTTTTTGGCAAATTGCCAGTCAAATTTGATTGGAATCGAGCCAATGAAAAGTGGCTTTTGATTTAATGAAACCTTCGAGTTTGTTCATTTTTGGCGAATTGCTAGTGCAATTCGATGGGAATCGAGCAAATGAAAAGTGATTTTTGATTTCATGATAATTTCGGGTTTGTTCATTTTTGGTGAGTTGCCAGCCTAATTCGATTGGAATCGAGCCAATGAAAAGTGGCTTTTGATTTCATGATAAGGTCGGGTTTGTTCATTTTTGTGAAATTCCAGTCGAATTAGACTGGAATCGAGCCAATGAAAAGTGGTTTTTGGTTTCATGATAACTTCGGGTTTGTTCATTTTCGGTGAATTGCCAGTCTAATTCGATTGGAATCGAGCCAATGAAAAGTGGCTTTTGATTTCATGATAACTTCAACTTTGTTCGTTTTTGGCGAATTCCTAGTCTAATTCGATTGTAATCGAGTAAATGAAAAGTGGGTTTTGGCTTCATGATTACTTGGGTTTGTTCATTTTTGGCGAATTGCTAGTCAAATTCGATTGGAATCGAGCCAATGAAAAGTGGCTTTTGATTTAATGAAACCTTCGAGTTTGTTCATTTTTGGCAAATTGCTAGTGTAATTCAATTGGAATCGAGCAAATGAAAAGTGGTTTTTGATTTCATGATAACTTCAGGTTTGTTCATTTTTGGTGATTTGCCACTCTAATTCGATTGGAATCGAGCCAATGAAAAGTGGCTTTTGATTTCATGATAACTTCAACTTTGTTCGTTTTTGGCGAATTCCTAGTCTAATTTGATTGTAATCAAGTCAATGAAAAGTGGGTTTTGGCTTCATGATTACTTGGGTTTGTTCGTTTTTGGCGAATTGCTTGTCCAATTCGATTGGAATCAAGCCATTGAAAAGTGGCTTTTGATTTCATGATAACTTCGGCTTTGTTCGTTTTTGGCGAATGCTAGTCTAATTCGATTGGAATCAAGCCAATGAAAAGTGGCTTTTGATTTCATGATAACTTCAACTTTGTTCGTTTTTGGCGACTTGCTAGTCTAATTCGATTGTAATCGAGTCAATGAAAAGTGGGTTTTGGTTTCATGATAACCTTGGGTTTTTCATGTTCTGCGAATTGCTTGTTTAATTCTATTAGAATCGAGCCAATGAAAAGTTGTTTTTGATTTCTGTTCGTTTTTGGCAAATTGCTAGTCTAATTCGATTGGAATCGAGCAAATGAAACGTGGTTTTTGATTTCATGATAACTTCGGGTTTGTATATTTTTGGCGAATTGCTAGTCTAATTCGATAGAAATCGAGCTATGAAAAGTGGATTTTGATTTCATGATAACTTCGAGTTTGTTCGTTTTTGGCGAATTGCTAGTCTAATTCGATTGGAATCGAGTAAATGAACAGTTGTTTTTGATTTCATGATAACTACGGGTTTCTTCATTTTTAGGAAATTGCTAGTCTAATTCGATAGGAATCGAGCTAATGAAAAGTGGTTTTTAATTTCATGATAACTTTGGGTTTGTTCGTTTTTGGCGAATTGCTAGTCTAATTCGATAGGAATCGAGCCAATGAAAAGTGGCTTTTGATTTCATGATAACTTTGGGTTTGTTCATTCTTGGCGAAATTCCAGTCTAATTCGATTGGAATCGAGCCAATGAAAAGTGGTTTTTGATCTCACGATAACTTCGGGTTTGTTCATTTTTGACGAATTGCAAGTCTAATTCGATTGTAATCGAGTTAATGAAAAGCGGGTTTGGTTTCGTGATAACTTTGGGTTTGTTCAGTTTTGGCGAATTCCAGTCTAATTTGATTGGAATCGAGCCAATGAAAAGTAGTTTTTCATTTCTGTTCGTTTTTGGCGAATTGCTAGTCTAATTCGATTGGAATCGAGTCAATGAAAAGTGATTTTTGATTTCATGATAACTTTGAGTTTATCAGTTTTTGGCGAATTACTAGTCTAATTAGATTGGAATCGAGCAAACGAAAAGTGGTTTTTGGTTTCAAGATAACTTCGATTTTGTTCATTTTTGGTAAATTGCTTGTCTAATTCGATGGGAATCGAGCCAATGAAAAATGATTTTTGATTTCATGATAACTTCGAGTTTGTTCGTTTTTGGCGAATTGCAAGCCAAATTTGATTGGAATCGAGCCAATGAAAAGTGGGTTTGATTTCATGATAACTTCGGGTTTGTTCGTTTTTGGCGAAATTCCAGTATAATTCGATTGGAATTGAGCCAATGAAAAGCGGTTTTTGATTTTATGATAACTTCGGGTTTTTTCATTTTTGACGAATTGCTAGTCTAATTCGATTGGAATCGTGCTAATGAAAACTAGTTTTTTTATTTCATGATAACTTTGGGTTTTTTCATTTTTGGCCAATTGCTAGTCTAATTTGATTGTAATCAAGCCAACGAAATGTGGGTTTTGGTTTCATGGTAACTTTGGATTTGTTCGTTTTTGGCGAATTGCTAGTCTAATTAGATTGGAATCGAGCCAATGAAAAGAAGTTTTTCATTTTATGATAACTTCGAGTTTGTTCGTTTTTGACGAATTATTAGTCTAATTCGATTGGAATCACGCCAATGAAAAGTGGTTTTCAATTTCATGATAACTTCGGGTTTGTTCATTTTTTACGAATTGCTAGTCTAATTCGATTGGAATCGAGCCAACGAAAAGTGGCTCTTGATTTCTTGAAAACTTCGGGTTTGTTCTTTTTTGGTGAATTCCTAGTCTAATTCGATTCTGATCAAGTCAATGAAATGTGGGTTTTCATTTAATGATAACTTCGGGTTTGTTCATTTTTGTCGAATTACTAGTCTAATTTGATTGGAATCGAGCCAATGAAAAGTTGTTTTTCATTTCATGATAACTTGGGGTTTGTTCGTTTTTGACGAATTGCTAGTTTAATTCGATTTGAATCGTGCCAACGAAAAGTGGTTTTTGATTTTATGATAACTTCGGGTTTTTTCATTTTTGGTGAATTGCTAGTATAATTCGATTCGAATCGAGTCAAAGAAAAGTGGTTTTTGATTTCATGATAAATTCGGGCTTGTTCATTTTTGGCGAATCGCTGGTCTAATTCAAATGTAATCGAGCCAATGAAAAGTGTGTTTTGGTTTCGTGATAACTTCGAGTTTGTTCATTTTTTGCGAATTGCTAGTCTAATTCGATTGGAATCGAGCCAATCAAAAGTGAGTTTTGGTTTTATTATAAATTCCGGTTTGTTCATTTTTGGTGAATTGCTAGTCTAATTCAATTGGAATCACGTCAATGAAAAGTGGTTTTTGATTTCATGATAACGTCGGGTTTGTTTGTTTCTGGGGAATTGCTTGTCTAATTTGATTGGAATCGAGCCAATGAAAAGTGATTTTTCATTTCATGTTAATTTCGGGTTTGTTCATTTTAGGCAAATTGCTAGTCTAATTCGATTGGAATCCAGCCAATGAAAAGTGGGTTTTGATTTCATGATAACTTCAGGTTTGTTCATTTTTGACGAATTGCTAGTCTATTTCAATTGAAATCGAGCCAATGAAAAGCGAGTTTTGGTTTCATGATAACTTCGAATTTGTTCATTTTTGGTGAATTGCTAGTCTAATTTGATTGTAATCAAGTCAATGAAAAGTGGTTTTTGATTTCATGATAACTTTGAGTTTGTTCGTTTTTGGCAAATTGCTAGTCAAATTCGATTGGAATCGAGCCAATGAAAAGTGACTTTTGATTTCATAATAACTTCAGTTTTGTTCATTTTTGGTGAATTACAAGTCTAATTCGATTGTAATTGAGTCAATGAAAAGTGGGTTTTGGTTTCATGATAACTTTGGGTTTGTTCGTTTTTGACGAATTGCTAGTCTAATTCGATTGGAATCGTGCCAATGAAAAGTAGTTTTTCATTTCTGTTCATTTTTAGCGAATTGCTAGCGTAATTCGATTGGAATCGAGTCAATGAAAAATGGTTTTTGATTTCATGATAACTTTGGGTTTGTCAATTTTTGGCGAATTGCTAGTCTAATTCAATTGGAATCGAGCAAATGAAAAGTGATTTTTGATTTCAAGATAACTCCGATTTTGTTCATTTTTGGCGAATTGCTTGTCTAATTCAATAGGAATCGAGCCAATGAAAAGTGGATTTTGATTTCATGGTAACTTCGAGTTTGTTCGTTTTTGTCGAATTGCTAGTCTAATTCGATTGGAATCAAGCCAATGAAAAGTGGCTTTTGATTTCACGATAACTTCGGGTTTGTTCATTTCTGACGAAATTCCAGTCTAATTCGATTGGAATCGAGCCAATGAAAAGTGGTTTTTGACTTCATGATAACTTTGGGTTTGTTCATTTTTGACGAATTGCTAGTCTAATTTGATTGGAATTGAGCTAATGAAAACTAGTTTATTATTTCATGATAAGTTTAGGTTTTTTCATTTTTGGCCAATTGCTAGTCTAATTCGATTGTAATCGAGCCAACGAAAGGTGGGTTTTGGTTTCATGATAACTTCGGGTTCGTTCGTTTTTGGCGAATTGCTAGTCTAAATCGATTGGAATCGCGTCAATGCAAAGTGGTTTTCGATTTCATGATAACGACAGGTTTGTTTGTTTGTGGTGAATTGCTAGTCTAATTCGATTGGAATCGAGCCAATGAAAAGTGATTTTTGATTTCATGTTAACTTCGAGCCTGTTCGTTTTAGGCAAATTGCTCGACTAATGAAAAGTCGATTTTGGTTTCATGATAACTTCAGGTTTGTTCGTTTTTGACGAATTGATAGTCTATTTCGATTGGAATCGAGCTAATGAAAAGTGGCTCTTGATTTCTTGAAAACTTCGGGCTTGTTCTTTTTTAGAGAATTGTTAATCTAATTCGATTGTGATCGAGTCAATGAAAAGTGGGTTTTCGTTTCATGATAACTTCGGGTTTGTTCATTTTTGTCGAATTGCTAGTCTAATTTGATTGGAATCGAGCCAATGAAAAGTAGTTTTTCGCTTCATGATAACTTGGGGTTTGTTCGTTTTTGACGAATTATTAGTCTAAATCGATTGGAATCATGCAAACGAAAAGTGGTTTTTGATTTTATGATAACTTCGGGTTTTTTCATTTTTGACAACATGATAGTCTAATTCGATTCAAATCGAGCCAATGAAAAGTGGCTTTTGATTTCATGATAAATTCGGGTTTGTTCGATTTCGGCGTATCGCTGGTCTAATTCGAATGTAATCGAGCCAATGAAAAGTGTGTTTTGGTTTCGTGATAACTTCGAGTTTGTTCATTTTTTGCGAATTACTAGTCTAATTCAATTGGAATCGAGCCAACGAAAAGTGGGTTTTGGTTTTATGATAACTTCGGATTTGTTCATTTTTGGCGAATTGCTAGTCTAATTCGATTGGAATCGAGCCAACGAAAAGTGGTTTTTGATTTCATGTTAACTTTGGGTTTGTTCGTTTTAGGCGAATTGCTAGTTTAATTCGATTGAAATCCAGCCAATGGAAAGTGGGTTTTGGTTTCGTGATAACTTTTGGTTTTTCGTGTTTGGCGAATTGCTAGTCTAATTCTTTTGGAATCGAGCCAATGAAAAGTTATTTTTCATTTCTGTTCGTTTTTGGCAAATTGCTAGTCTAATTCGATTGGAATCGAGCAAATAAAAAGTGGTTTTTGATTTCATGATAACTTCGGGTTTGTATGTTTTTAGCGAATTGCTAGTCTAATTCGATTGGAATCGAGCCAATGAAAAGTGGTTTTTGATTTCATGATAACTTCGGGTTTGTTCGTTCTTGGCGAATTGCTAGTCTAATTCGATAGGAATCGAGCCAATGAAAAGTGGTTTTTGATTTCATGATAACTTCGAGTTTGTTCGTTTTTGGCAAATTGCTAGTCAAATTCGATTGGAATCGAGCCAATGAAAAGTGGTTTTTGATTTCATGATAACTTCGGGTTTGTTCGTTCTTGGCGAATTGCTAGTCTAATTCGATAAGGATCGAACCAATGAAAAGTGGTTTTTGATTTCATGATAACTTCGAGTTTTTTCGTTTTTGGCAAATTGCTAGTCAAATTCGATTGGAATCGAGCCAATGAAAAGTGATTTTTGATTTCAGGATAACTTCGGGTTTTTTCGTTTCGGGCGAATTGCTAGTCTAATTTGATTGTAATCGAGTCAATGAAAAGCGGGTTTCAGTTTCGTGATAACTTCAGCTTTGTTCATTTTTGGCGAATTGCTGGTCTAATTCGATTGGAATCGAGCCAACGAAAAGTGGTTTTTGATTTCATGTTAACTTTGGGTTTGTTCGTTTTAGGCGAATTGCTAGTTTAATTCGATTGAAATCCAGCCAATGGAAAGTGGGTTTTGGTTTCGTGATAACTTTTGGTTTTTCGTGTTTGGCGAATTGCTAGTCTAATTCTTTTGGAATCGAGCCAATGAAAAGTTATTTTTCATTTCTGTTCGTTTTTGGCAAATTGCTAGTCTAATTCGATTGGAATCGAGCAAATAAAAAGTGGTTTTTGATTTCATGATAACTTCGGGTTTGTATGTTTTTAGCGAATTGCTAGTCTAATTCGAATGGAATCGAGCCAATGAAAATTGATTTTTGATTTCATGATAACTTCGGGTTTGTTCGTTCTTGGCGAATTGCTAGTCTAATTCGATAGGAATCGAGCCAATGAAAAGTGGTTTTTGATTTCATGATAACTTCGAGTTTGTTCGTTTTTGGCAAATTGCTAGTCAAATTCGATTGGAATCGAGCCAATGAAAAGTGGTTTTTGATTTCATGATAACTTCGGGTTTGTTCGTTCTTGGCGAATTGCTAGTCTAATTCGATAAGGATCGAACCAATGAAAAGTGGTTTTTGATTTCATGATAACTTCGAGTTTTTTCGTTTTTGGCAAATTGCTAGTCAAATTCGATTGGAATCGAGCCAATGAAAAGTGATTTTTGATTTCAGGATAACTTCGGGTTTTTTCGTTTCGGGCGAATTGCTAGTCTAATTTGATTGTAATCGAGTCAATGAAAAGCGGGTTTCAGTTTCGTGATAACTTCAGCTTTGTTCATTTTTGGCGAATTGCTGGTCTAATTCGATTGTAATCAAGCCAACGAAAAGTGGGTGTTGCTTTCATGATAACTTTGGGTTTGTTCATTTTTTGCGAATTGCTTGTTCAATTCCATTGGAATCAGGCCAACGAAAAGTGGCTTTTGATTTCATGATAACTTCGACTTTGCGCGTTTTTGGAGAATCGCTAGTCTAATTTGAGTGTAATCGAGCCAATGAAATGTGGGTTTTGGTTTGATGATAACTTTGGGTTTATTCATGTTTGGGGAATTGCTAGTCTAATTCGATTGGAATCGAGCCAATGAAAAGTTGTTTTTCATTTATTTTCATTTTTTGCAAATTACTAGTCTAATTCGATTGGAATGGAGCCAATGAAAAGTAGTTTTTCATTTCTGTTCATTTTTGGCGAATTGCTAGTCTAATTCGATTGGAGTCGAGTCAATGAAAAGTGGTTTTTGAATTCATGATAACTTCGGGTTCGTTTGTTTTTGGCGAATTGCTAGTCTAATTCGATTGGAATCGAGCCAACGAAAAGCGGGTTTTTCATTTCATGATAACTTCGGGTTTGTTTGTTTTTGGCAAATTGCTAGTCTAATTCGATAGAAATCGAGCCAATGAAAAGTGGTTTTTGATTTCATGATAACTTCAAGTTTGTTCGTTTTTGGTGAATTGCCAGTCTAATTCGATAGGAATCGAGCCAATGAAAAGTAATTTTTCATTTCATTTTGTTTTTGGCGAACTGCTAGCCTAATTCGATTGGAATCGAGCCAGTGAGAAGTGGTTTTTGATTCCATGATAACTTCGGGTTTGTTTGTTTTTGGCGAATTGCTAGTCTAATTCGACTGGAATCGAGCAAATGAAAAGTGGTTTTTGATTTCATGATAACTTCGGGTTTG
>NW_019257654.1:45190-53970 GCF_002742605.1 Olea europaea var. sylvestris
CGAGCCACTGAAAAGTGGCTTTTGATTTTTCAGCTTTGTTCATTTTTTGGCGATTTGGTAGTCTAATTCGATTGTAATCGGCTTAATGAAAAGTGGGCTTTGGTTTCATGATAACTTTGGGTTTGTTCGTTTTTGGTGAATTCCTTGGTCAATTCGATTGGAATCAAGCCAATGAAAAGTGGCTTTTGATTTCATGATAACTTCGACTTTGTTCGTTTTTAGCGAATTGCTAGTCTAATTCGATTGTAATCGAGTAAATGAAAAGTGGGTTTTGGTTTCCTGATAACTTTGGGTTTATTTGTTTTTGGCGAATTGCTAGTCTAATTCGAATGGCATCGAGCCAATGAAATTTTTTTTTCATTTCTGTTCGTTTTTAACGAATTGCTAGTCTAATTCGATTGGAATCGAGCAAATGGAAAGTGGATTTTGATTTCACGATAACTTCGGGTTTATTCATTTTTGGCGATTGCCAGTCTAATTCGATTGGAATCAAGCCAATGAAAAGTGGCTTTTGATTTCTTGATAACTTCGGGTTTGTTCATTTTTGGCAAAATTCCAGTCTAATTAGATTGGAATCGATCCAATGAAAGGTGGTTTTTGATTTTATGATAACTTCGGGTTTGTACATTTTTTACGAATTGCTTGCCCAATTCGATTGGAATCAAGCCAACGAAAAGTGGCTTTTGATTTCATGATAACTTCGACTTTGTTCATTTTTGGCGAATTGCTAGTCTTATTCGATTGGAATCGAGCCAATTAAAAGTGGCTTTTGATTTCATGATAACTTTGGGTTTGTTCGTTTTTGGCGAATTGCCAGTCTAATTTGATTGGAATCGAGCCAATGATAGGTAGTTTTCAATTTCTGCTCGTTTTTGGCGAATTGCTAGTCTAATTCGATTGGAGTCGAGTCATTGAAAAGTGGTTTTTGATTTCATGATAACTTCGGGTTTGTTCGTTTTTGGCGAATTGCTAGTCTAGTTCGATTGGAATCAAGCAAATGAAAAGTGGTTTTTGATTTCAAGATAACTTCGAGTTTGTTCGTTTTTGGCGAATTGCTAGTCTAATTCGATAGTAATCGAGCCAATGAAAAGTGGTTTTTCATTTCATGATAACTTCGAGTTTGTTCATTTTTTGGTGAATTGCTAGACTAATTCGATTGGAATCGAGCGAATGAAAAGTGGCTTCTAATTTCATGATAACTTCGGGTTTGCTCGTTTTTGGCGAATTGCCAGTCTAATTCGATTGGAATCAAGCCCATGAAAAGTGACTTTTGATTTCATGATAACTTCGGGTTTGTTCATTTTTGGCAAAATTCCAGTCTAATTAGATTGGAATCGATCCAATGGAAAGTGGTTTTTGGTTTCATGATAGCTTCGGGTTTGTTCGTTTTTGGCGAATTACTAGTCTAATTTGACTGGAATCGAGCCAATGAAAGGTAGTTTTTCATTTCTGTTCGTTTTTGGCGAATTGCTAATCTAATTCGATTGGAGTCGAGTCATTGAAATGTTGTTTTTTATTTCATGATAACTTTGGGTTTGTGCATTTTTGGCGAATTGCTTGTCTAATTCTATTGGAATCGAGCAAATGAAAAGTTGTTTTTGATTTCAAGATAACTTCGAGTTTGTTCGTTTTTAACGAATTGCTAATCTAATTCGATAGTAATCGAGCCAATGAAAAGTGGTTTTTCATTTCATGATAACTTCGAGTTTGTTCATTTTTGGCGAATTGTTAGACTAATTTGATTGGAATCGAGCAAATGAAAAGTGGTTTTTGATTTCACGATAACTTCGGGTTTGTTTATTTTTGGCGAATTGCTAGTGCAATTCGATAGGAATCGAGCCAATGAAAAGTGGTTTTTGATTTCATGATAACTTCGAGTTTGTTCGTTTTTGGCGAATTGCTTGTTCAATTCGATTGGAATCAAGCCAACGAAAAGTAGCTTTTGATTTCATGATGAGTTCGACATTGTTCGTTTTTAGCGAATTGCTAGTCTAATTCGATTGTAATCGAGTTAATGAAAAGTGGGTTTTGGTTTCGTGATAACTTCGGGTTTATTCATTTTTGACGAATTGCTAGTCTAATTCGATCTAAATTGAGCAATGAAAAGTGGTTTTTGATTTCATGATAACTTCGGTTTGTTCGTTTTTGGCAAATTGCCAGTCTAATTCAATTGGAATCGAGCCAATGAAAAGTGGCTTTTGATTTCATGAAAACTTCGGGCTGTTCATTTTTGGTGAAATTCTAGTCTAATTCGATTGGAATCGAGCCAATGAAAAGTGATTTTTGGTTTGATGATAACTTCGGGTTTGTTCATTTTTGTCGAATTTCCAGTCTAATTCAATTGGAATCGACCCAACGAAAAGTGGCTTTTGATTTCATGATAACTTCGGGTTTGTTTATTTTTGGTGAAATTGCAGTCTAATTAGATTGGAATCGAGCCAATGAAAAGAGGATTTTGGTTTCATGATAACTTCGGGTTTGTTTATTTTTGACGAATTGCTTGTCCAATTCGATTGGAACTAAGCCAATGAAAAGTGGCTTTTGATTTCAAGATAACTTCGACTTTGTTCGTTTTTGGCGAATTGCTAGTCTAATTCGATTGGAATCGAGCCAATGAAAAGTGGCTTTTGATTTCAAGATAACTTCAACTTTGTTCGTTTTTGGCGAATTGCTGGTCTAATTCGATTGTAATCGAGTCAACGAAAAGTGGGTTTTGGCTTCATGATTACTTGGGTTTTTTTGTTTTTAGCGAATTGCTAGTCAAATTCGATTGGAATCGAACCAATGAAAAGTGACTTTCGATTTAATGAAACCTTCGAGTTTGTTCGTTTTTGACGAATTACTAGTGTAATTCGATTGGAATCGAGCAAATGAAAAGTGGTTTTTGATTTCATGATAACTTCGGGTTTGTTCATTTTTACGAATTGCCAATCTAATTCGATTGGAATTGAGCCAATGAAAAGTGGCTTTTGATTTCATGATAACTTCGGCTATGTTCATTTTTCGTGAATTGCTAGACCAATTCGATTGGAATCGAGCAAATGAAAAGTGGCTTTTGATTTCATGATAACCTCGGGTTTGTTCGTTCTTGGCGAATTGCCAGTCTAATTTGATTGGAATCGAGCCCATGAAAAGTGGCTTTTGATTTCATGATAACTTCGGGTTTGTTCATTTTTGTCAAAATTCCAGTCTAATTAGATTGGAATCGATCCAATGGAAAGTAGTTTTTGGTTTCATGATAGCTTCGAGTTTGTTCGTTTTTAGCAAATTGCTAGTCTAATTTGACTGGAATCGAGCCAATGAAAGGTAGTTTTTCATTTCTGTTCGTTTTTGGCGAATTGCTAGTCTAATTCGATTGGAGTCGAGTCATTGAAAAGTTGTTTTTGATTTCATGATAACTTTGGGTTTGTTCGTTTTTGGCGAATTGCTTGTCTAATTCTATTGGAATCGAGCAAATGAAAAGTGGTTTTTGATTTCAAGATAACTTCGAGTTTGTTCATTTTTGGCGAATTGCTATTCTAATTCAATAGTAATCGAGCCAATGAAAAGTGGTTTTCCATTTCATGATAACTTCGAGTTTGTTCATTTTTGGCGAGTTGCGAGACTAATTCGATTGGAATCGAGCAAATGAAAAGTTGTTTTTGATTCCACGATAACTTCGGGCCTGTTTATTTTTGGCGAATTGCTAGTCTAATTCGATAGGAATCGAACCAATGAAAAGTGGTTTTTGATTTCGTGATAACTTCGAGTTTGTTTGTTTTTGGGGAATTGCTTGTTCAATTCGATTGGAATCAAGCCAACGAAAAGTGGCTTTTGATTTCATGATAAGTTAGAATTTGTTCATTTTTAGCGAATTGCTAGTCTAATTCGATTGTAATCGAGTCAATGAAAAGTGGGTTTTGGTTTCATGATAACTTTGGATTTATTCATTTTTGACGAATTTCTAGTCTAATTCGGTCTGAATTGAGCCAATGAAAAGTTGTTTTTCATTTCTGTTTCTTTTTGGCGAATTGCTTGTCTAATTCGATTGGAATCGAGCAAATGAAAAGTTGTTTTTGATTTCATGATAACTTTGGTTTGTTCGTTTTTGGCGAATTGCCAGTCAAATTCGATTGGAATCGAGCCAATGAAAAGTGGCTTTTGATTTCATGATAACTTCGGGTTTGTTCATTTTTGGTGAAATTCCAGTCTAATTCGGTTGGAATCGAGCCAATGAAAAGTGGTTTTTGGTTTGATGATAACTTCAGGTTTGTTCATTTTTGGCGAATTTCCAGTCTAATTCGATTGGAATCGAGCCAACGAAAAGTGGCTTTTGATTTCATGATAACTTCGGGTTTGTTCGTTTTTGGTGAAATTGCAGTCTAATTAGATTGGAATCGAGCAAATGAAAAGAGGTTTTTGGTTTCATGATAACTTCGGGTTTGTTCGTTTTTAACGAATTGCTTGTCCAATTCGATTGGAATCAAGCTAATGAAAAGTGGCTTTTGATTTCATGATAACTTTGGCTTTGTTCATTTTTGGCGAATTGCTAGTCTAATTCGATTGGAATCGAGCCAATGAAAAGTGACTTCTGATTTCATGATAACTTCAACTTTGTTCATTTTTGGCGAATTGCTAGTCTAATTCGATTGTAATTGAGTCAATGAAAAGTGGGTTTTGGCTTCATGATTACTTGGGTTTGTTCGTTTTTGGCGAATTGCTAGTCAAATTCGATTGGAATCGAGCCAATGAAAAGTGGCTTTTGATTTAATGAAACCTTCGAGTTTGTTCATTTTTAGCGAATTGCTAGTGTAATTCGATTGGAATCGAGCAAATGAAAAGTGGTTTTTGATTTCATGATAACTTCGGGTTTGTTCGTTTTTGGTGAATTGCCAGTCTAATTTGAGGTTGGAATCGAGCCAATGAAAAGTGTCTTTCGATTTCATGATAACGTCGGTTTGTTCATTTTTGGTGAAATTCCAGTCGATTTAAATTGGATTCTAGCCAATGAAAAGTGGTTTTTGGTTTCATGATAACTTCAGGTTTGTTCATTTTTGACGAATTGCTTGTCCAATTCGATTGGAATCAAGCCATTGAAAAATGGCTTTTGATTTCATGATAACTTCGGCCTTGTTCATTTTTGGGGAATTGCTAGTCTAATTCGATTGGAGTCAAGCCAATGAAAAGTGGGTTTTGGTTTCATGATAACTTTTGGTTTTTCGTGTTCAGCGAATTGCTAGACTAATTCTATTGGAATTGAGCCAATGAAAAGTTGTTTTTCATTTCTGTTCATTTTTGGCAAATTGCTAGTCTAATTCGATTGGAATCGAGCAAATGAAAAGTGGTTTTTGATTTCATTATAACTTCGAGTTTGTATGTTTTTGGCGAATTGCTAGTCTAATTCGATAGGAATCGAGCCATGAAAAGTGGTTTTTGATTTCATGATAACTTCGAGTTTGTTCCTTTTTGGCGAATTGCTAGTCTAATTCGATTGGAATCGAGCAAATGAAAAGTGGTTTCTGATTTCAAGATAACTTCGGGTTTGTTCATTTTTGGCGAAATTCCAGTCTAATTCGATTGGAATCGAGCTAATGAAAAGTGGTTTTTGAGTTCATGATAACTTCGAGTTTGTTCCTTTTTGGCGAATTGCTAGTCTAATTCGATAGGAATCGAGCCATGAAAAGTGGTTTTTGATTTCATAATAACTTCGGGTTTTTTCATTTTTGTCGAATTGCTAGTCTAATTCGATTGTAATCTAGCCAACGAAAAGTGGGTTTTAGTTTCATGATAACTTCAGGTTGTTCATTTTTAGTGAATTGCTAGTCTAATTCGATTGGAATCGAGCCAATGAAAAGTAGTTTTTGATTTCATGATAACTTCGGGCTTGTTCATTTTTGGCAAATTGCTAATCTAATTCGACAGGAAATGAGCCAATGAAAAGTGGTTTTTGATTTCATGATAACTTCAAGTTTGTTCATTTTTTGGCGAATTGCTAATCAAATTCGATTAGAATCGAGCCAATGAAAAGTGTTTTCTGATTTCATGATAACTTCAGCTTTGTTCGTTTTTGGCGAATTGCAAGTTTAGTTCGATTGTAATCGAGTCAATGAAAAGCGGGTTTTGGTTTTGTGATAACTTTGGGTTTGTTCGTTTTTGGCGAATTGCTAGTCTAATTCGATTGGATCTAGCCAATGAAAAGTAGTTTTTCATTTCTATTCGTTTTTGGCGAATTGCTAGTCTAATTCAATTGGAATCGAGTCAATGAAAAGTGATTTTTGGTTTCATGATAACTTCGGGTTTGTCAGTTTTTGGCTAATTGCCAGTCTAATTAGATTGGAATCGAGCAAAAAAAGTGCTTTTTGATTTCAAGATAACTTCGGTTTTGTTCATTTTTGGTAAATTGCTTGTCTAATTCGATAGGAATCGAGCCAATGAAAATTAGTTTTTGATTTCATGATAACCTCGAGTTTGTTCGTTTTTGGCGAATTACTAGCCTAATTCGATTGGAATCGAGCCAATGAAAAGTGGCTTTTGATTTCATGATAACTTCGGGTTTTTTCATTTTTGGCGAAATTCCAGTCTAATTCGATTGGAGTTGAGCTATGGAAAAGTGGTTTTTGATTTTATGATAACTTCGGGTTTGTTCATTTTTGACAAATTGCTAGTCTAATTTGATTGGAATCGAGCTAATGAAAATTGGTTTTTTATTTCATATTGACTTCAGGTTTTTTCATTTTTGGCCAGTTGCTAGTCTAATTTGATTGTAATCGAGCCAACAAAATGTGGGTTTTTGTTTCATGGCGACTTCGGGTTTGTTCGTTTTTGGCCAATTGCTAGTCTAATTAGATTGGAATCGAGCCAATGAAAAGAAGTTTTTCATTTTATGATAACTTCGGATTTGTTCATTTTTGATGAATTGCTAGTCTAATTCGATTGGAATCACGCCAATGAAAAGTGGTTTTCGATTTCATTGAGGCCTTCGAGTTTGTTCGTTTTTGACGAATTGCTAGTCTAATTCGATTGGATCGAGCCAACGAAAAGTGGCTCCTGATTTCTTGAAAACTTTGGGTTTGTTTTTTTGGTGAATTGCTAGTCTAATTCGATTGTGATCGAGTCAATGAAAAGTGGGTTTTCGTTTAATGATAACTTCGGGTTTGTTCATTTTTGTCGAATTACTAGTCTAATTTGATTGGAATCGAGCCAATGAAAAGTAGTTTTTCATTTCATGATAACTTGGGGTTTGTTCGTTTTTGACGAACTGCTAGTCTAAATCGGTTGGAATCGCGCCAACGAAGAGTGGTTTTTGATTTTATGATAACTTCGGGTTTTTTCGTTTTTGACGAATTGCTAGTCTAATTCGATTCGAATCGAGCCAATGAAATGTGGCTTTTGATTTCATGATAAATTCGGGTTTGTTCGTTTTTGGCGAATCGCTGGTCTAATTCGAATGTAATTGAGCCAATGAAAAGTGTGTTTAGGTTTAGTGATAACTTCGAGTTTGTTCATTTTTTGCAAATCGCTAGTCTAATTCGATTGGAATCGAGCCAATGAAAAGTGCGTTTTGGTTTTATCATAACTTCGGGTTTGTTCGTTTTTGGCGAATTGCTAGTCTAATTCAATTGGAATCGCGTCAATGAAAAGTGGTTTTTGATTTCATGATAACGTCAGGTTTGTTTGATTCTGGGGAATTGCTAGTCTAACTCGATTGGAATCGAGCCAATGAAAAGTGGTTTTTCATTTCATGTTAATTTCGGGTTTGTTCGTTTTAGGCTAATTGCTAGTCTAATTCGATTGGAATCCAGCCAATGAAAAGTGGGTTTTGGTATCTTGCTAATTTCAGGTTTGTTCGTTTTTTACGAATTGCTAGTCTATTTCAATTGAAATCGAGCCAATGAAAAGCGAGTTTTGGTTTCATGATAACTTCGGAGTTGTTCATTTTTGGCGAATTGCTAGCCTAATTCGATTGGAATCGCGCCAATAAAAAGTGATTTTTGATTTCATGATAACTTCGGGTTTATTCATTCTTGAAGAATTGCTAGTCTAATTCGATGGGAATCCAGCCAATGAAAAGTTGCTTTGGATTTCATGTTAACTCCGGGTTTGTTTGTTTTTGAAGAATTGCTAGTCTAATTCGATTGGAATCGAGTTAATGAAAAGTGGGTTTTGGTTTCATGATAACTTCGGATTTATTCATTTTTAGCGAACTGCTAGTCTAATTCGATTGTAATCGAGCCAACGAAAGGGGGTTTTGGTTTCATGATAACTTTGGGTTTGTTCTTTTTGGCGAATTCGTAGTCTGATTCAATTGGATTTGAGCCAACGAAAAGTAGTTTTTAATTTCATGATAACTTCGAGTTTGTTCGTTCTTGGCGAATTGCTAGTCTAATTCGATAGGAATCGAGCCAATGAAAAGTGGTTTTTGATTTCATGATAACTTCGAGTTTGTTCGTTTTTCGCAAATTGCTTATCAAATTCGATTGGAATCGAGCCAATGAAAAGTGGCTTTTGATTTCGTGATAACTTCAGCTTTGCTCATTTTTGGCGAATTGCAAGTCTAATTCGATTGTAATCGGGTCAATGAAAAGCGGGTTTTGGTTTCATGATAACTTTGGGTTTGTTCGTTTTTGACGAATTGCTAGTCTAATTCGATTGGAATCGTGCCAATGAAAAGTAGTTTTTCATTTCTGTTCGTTTTTAGCGAATTGTTAGTCTAATTCAATTGGAATCGAGTCAATGAAAAATTATTTTTGATTTCATGATAGCTTTGGGTTTGTCAGTTTTTGGCAAATTACTAGTCTAAT
>NW_019257654.1:59211-81280 GCF_002742605.1 Olea europaea var. sylvestris
GGCTCTTGATTTCTTGAAAACTTTGGGTTTGTTCTTTTTTGGTGAATTGCTAGTCTAATTCGATTGTCATCGAGTCAATGAAAAGTGGGTTTTCGTTTAATGATAGCTTCACGTTTGTTCATTTTTATCGAATTACTAGTCTAATTTGATTGGAATCGAGCCAATGAAAAGTAGTTTTTCATTTCATGATAACTTGGGGTTTGTTCGTTTTTGATGAATTGCTAGTCTAATTCGATTGGAATCGCGCCAACGAAAAGTGGTTTTTGATTTTGTAATAACTTCGGGTTTTTTCATTTTTGACGAATTGCTAGTCTAATTCGATTCGAATCGAGCCAATGAAAAGTGGCTTTGGATTTCATGTTAACTTCGGGTTTGTTCATTTTTGGCGAATTGCTAGTCTAATTCGATTGGAATCGAGTTAATGAGAAGTGGGTTTTGATTTCATAACAACTTCGGGTTTGTTCGTTCTTGGCGAATTACTAATCTAATTCGATAGGAATCAAGCCAAAAAAAAGTGGTTTTCGATTTCATGATAACTTTGGGTTTGGTCGTTTTTGACGTATTGCTAGCCTAATTTGATTGGAATCGAGCCAATGAAAAGTGGCTCTTGATTTCTTGAAAACTTTGGGTTTGTTCTTTTTTGGTGAATTGCTAGTCTAATTCGATTGTCATCGAGTCAATGAAAGTGGGTTTTCGTTTAATGATAACTTCGGGTTTGTTCATTTTTGTCGAATTACTAGTCTAATATGATTGGAATCGAGCCAATGAAAAGTAGTTTTTCATTTCATGATAACTTGGGGTTTGTTCTTTTTTACGAATTGTTAGTCTAATTCGATTGGAATTGCGACAACGAAAAGTGGTTTTTGATTTTATAATAACTTCGGGTTTTTTCACTTTTAACGAATTGCTAATCTAATTCGATTCGAATCGAGCCAATGAAAAGTGGCTTTTCATTTCATGATAAATTCGGGTTTGTTCGTTTTTGGCGAGTCGCTGGTCTAATTCGAATGTAATCGAGCCAATGAAAAGTGTGTTTTGGTTTCGTCATAACTTCAAGTTTGTTCATTTTTTGTGAGTTGCTCGTCTAATTCGATTGGAATTGAGACAATGAAAAGTGGGTTTTGGTTTTATGATAGCTTCAGATTTGTTCGTTTTTGACGAATTACTAGTCTAATTCAATTGGAATCGCGTCTATGAAAAGTGGTTTTTGATTTCATGATAACGTCGGGTTTGTTTTTTTTGGCGAATTGCTAGTCTAATTAGGTTGGAATCGAGCCAATGAAAAGTGGTTTTTGATTTCATGTTAACTTCTGGCTTGTTCGCTTTAGCGAATTGCTAGTATAATTCGATTGGAATCGAGCCAATGAAAAGTGGGTTTTGGTTTCATGATAACTTCAGGTTTGTTCATTTTTAACGAATTGCTAGTCTATTTCAATTGAAATCAAGCCAATGAAAAGCGAGTTTTGGTTTCATGATAACTTCAGATTCGTTCATTTTTGGCGAATTACTAGTCTAATTTGATTGGAGTCGCACCAATAAAAAGTGATTTTTGATTTCATGATAACTTCGTATTTGTTCATTTTTAAAGAATTGCTAGTCTAATTCGATGGGAATCCAGCCAATGAAAAGTGTCTTTGGATTTCATGTTAACTTAGGGTTTGTTCATTTTTGGCGAAATACTAGTCTAATTCGATTAGAATCGAGTTAATGAAAAGTGGGTTTTGGTTTCATGATAACTTCGGGTTCATTCATTTTTGGCAAATTGCTAGTCGGATTCGATTGGAATCGAGCCAATGAAAAGTAGTTTTTGATTTCATGATAACTTCGAGTTTGTTCGTTTTTGGCGAATTGCTAGTCTAATTCAATTGGAATCGAGCCAATGAAAAGTTGCTTTTGATTTCATGATAACTTCGGATTTTTTCATTTTTTACGAAATTTCAGTCTAATTCGATTGAAATCGAGCCAATGAAAAGTGGTTTTTGAATGCATAATAACTTTTGGTTTGTTCATTTTTTACGAATTGCTAGTCTAATTCGATTGGAATTGAGCTAATGAAAACTTGTATTTTATTTCATGAAAAGTTCGGGTTTTTTCATTTTTGGCCAATTGCTAGTCTAATTCGATTGTAAAGCCAACGAAAAGTGGGTTTTGGTTTCATGATAACTTCAGGGTTGTTCATTTTTGGCGAATTGCTTGTCTAATTCGATTGAAATCGCGTCAATGCAAAGTGGTTTTTAATTTCATGATAACTTCAGCTTTGTTTGTTATTGGCGAATTGCAAGTCTAATTCAATTATAATGGAGTCAATGAAAAGCGGGTTTTGGTTTCATGATAACTTTGAGTTTGTTCATTTTTGGCGAATTGCTAGTCTAATTCGATTGGAATCGAGCCATTATAAAGTAGTATTTCATTTCTGTTCGTTTTTGGTGAATTGCTGGTCTAATTCGATTGGAATCGATTCAATGAAAAATGGTTTTTGATTTCATGATAACTTTGGGTTTGTCAGTTTTTGGCGAATTGCTAGTCTAATTCGATTGGAATCGAGCAATTGAAAAGTGGTTTTTGATTTCAAGGTAACTTCAGTTTTGTTCGTTTTTGGTGAGTTGCTAGTCTAATTCGATAGGAATCGAGCCAATGAAAAGTGGTTTTTGATTTCATGATAACTTCGAGTTTGTTCATTTTTTGGCGAATTGCTAGTCTAATTCGATTGGAAGCCAATGAAAAGTGGTTTTTGATTTCGTGATAACCTCGGGTTTGTTCGTTTTTGGCGAAATTCCATTCTAATTCGATTGGAATCGAGCCAATGAGAAGTGGTTTTTGATTTCATGATAACTCTGAATTTGTTCATTTTTGGCGAATTGCTAGTCTAATTCGATTGGAAGCCAATGAAAAGTGGTTTTTGATTTCGTGATAACCTCGGGTTTGTTCGTTTTTGGCGAAATTCCATTCTAATTCGATTGGAATCGAGCAATTGAAAAGTGGCTTTTGATTTCAAGGTAACTTCGGTTTTGTTCGTTTTTGGTGAGTTGCTAGTCTAATTCGATAGGAATCGAGCCAGTGAAAAGTGGTTTTTGATTTCATGATAACTCTGAATTTGTTCATTTTTGGCGAATTGCTAGTCTAATTCGATTGGAATCGAGCCAATGAAAAGTGGTTTTTGATTTCGTGATAACCTCGGGTTTGTTCGTTTTTGGCGAAATTCCATTCTAATTCGATTGGAATCGAGCTAATGAAAAGTGGTTTTTGGTTTCATGATAACTTCGGGTTTGTTCATTTTCGACGATTTGCTAGTCTAATTCGATTGGAATCGAACTAATGAAAATTGATTTTTTATTTCATGATAACTTCGGGTTTTTTAATTTTCGGCCAATTGCTAGTCTAATTCGATTGTAATCGAACCAACAAAAAGTGGGTTTTGGTTTCATGATAACTTCGGATTTGTTCGTTTTTGGCGAATTGCTTGTCTAATTCGATTGGAATCGAGCTAATGAAAAGTGATTTTTGATTCCATGATAACTTCGAGCTTGTTCGTTTTTGGCGAATTGCTAGTCTAATTCGATTGGAATAGAGCCAATGAAAAGTGGCTTTTGATTCCATAAAAGCTTCAGCTTTGTTCGTTTTTGGCGAATTGCTAGTCTAATTCGATTGTAATCAAGTCAATCAAATGTAGGTTTTGGTTTCATGATAACTTTGGGTTTGTTCAATTTTGGCGAAGTACTAGTCTAATTCGATTGGAATCTCGCCAATTAAAAGTAGTTTTTCATTTCTGTTCATTTTTAACGAATTGCTAGTCTAATTCGATTGAAATCGAATCAATGAAAAGTGGATTTTGATTTCATGATAACTTTGGGTTTTGTCAGTTTTTGGCGAATTGCTAGTCTAACTCGATTGGAATCGGGCAAATGAAAAGTACTTTTTGACTTCGAGTTAACCTCGGGTTTGTTCATTTTTGGCGAATTGCTAGTCTAATTCGGTAGGAATTTAGCCAATGAAAAGTGGTTTTTGATTTCATGATAACTTCGAGTTCGTTCGTTTTTGGCGAATTGCCAGTCTAATTCGATTGGAATTGAGCCAATGAAAAGTGGCTTTTGATGTCATGATAACTTCGGGTTTGTTCGTTTTTGGCAAAATTCCAGCCTAATTCGATTGGAATCGAGCCAATGAAAAGTGATATTTGATTTCATGATAATTTCGGTTTGTTCATTTTTGACGAATTGCTAGTCTAATTCGATTGGAATCGAGCTAATGAAAACTGGTTTTTTATTTCATGATAACTTCGGGTTTTTTCATTTTTAGTTAATTGCTAGTCTAATTCGATTGTAATCGAGCCAACGAAAAGTGGGTTTTGGTTTCGTGATAACTTCGGGTTTGTTAATTTTTGACGAATTGCTAGTCTAATTCGATTGGAATTGAGCCAATGAAAAGAAGTTTTTCGTTTTATGATAACTTCGGGTTTGTTCTTTTTGACGAATTGCTAGTCTAAGTCGATTGGAATCACGCCAATGAGAAGTGGTTTTTGATTTCATGATAATTTCGGGTTTGTTCATTTTTTACTAATTGCTAGTCTAACTCGATTGGAATCGAGCCAACGAAAAGTGGCTTTTGATTTCACGATAACTTCGGGTTTGTTCGTTTTTGGCAATTGCTAGTCTAATTCGATTGGAATCGAGCTAATGAAAAGTGGTTTTTGATTTTATGATAACTTTGGGTTCGTTCATTTTTGACGAATTGCTAGTCTAATTCGATTGGAATCAAGGAAATGAAAAGTGGTTTTTGATTTCAGGATATGATGCGAACCCCGTAGCAACGTTGATTACGAAACCTACAACGAGATTGATGAACCCAAGAAAGCCAAATTAATCCAAGAATGACGCTTGAAAGACCCCTTGATCACGCAATCCAAGAATTATAGCCGGTTGTTTGAACGCCACAAGTTAACACTTGATAAGTTCAATGAAGAACGATGAAGAGAAGACAATACGCCTCACTTTAATTCAATATCAATAATGTCAAAGGTTTTTTACAATTGAATGGAAACTCCTATTTATACTAAACCTAAAAACTAGGTAAAAATCGTGAAAAAGTCAAGTATAATTTCCAAAATATGGAAACGAATCAAAATCTAACAAAATATGAAAAATTGCCAAAACTAGAAAATTCGCCAAATTTTTAGCCTGTGCGGCCACATGGTGTAAATCCATGCGGTCGCATGGTTCAAGTGAAATTGCACTTTTGGGTTTCGGTATGCATGTGTGCGGCCGCATGTGGTTTTGCCTGTGCTGCCGCATGGTGTTGTCTTCAGCCTCCGCTTTCGTCACTTGATAACAAATTGATTCAAGTTGATTTGGCCTTCGACCCGAACATGAAAGTTGCTCCATTTTGAGTCCCGAACATGGTTTCATCAATGGCTACTTGAACGAGCAATCCCATCGCTTGTTTCACTTGCTTTGCCCTTGATCGCGTCATTGGTCCGCCATCGACTATCGACGGGTCTCGTCTCGCACTTGCCTTCGTCGGGCTCGACTCCTAGATTATATCAAGATAACTTTGGGTTTGTTTGTTTTTGACGAATTGCTAGTCTAATTCGAATGGTATCGCGCCAATGAAAAGTGGTTTTTGATTTTATGATAACTTCAGGTTTGTTCATTTTCGACGAATTGCTATTCTAATTCGATTAGAATCGAGCCAATGAAAAGTGGCTTTTGATTTCATGATAACTTCGGGTTTGTTCATTTTTGGCGAATCACTGGTCTAATTCGACTGTAATCGAGCCAATGAAAAGTGGGTTTTGATTTTATGATAACTTCGTGTTTGTTCATTTTTGACGAATTGCTAGTCTAACTCGATTGGAATCGAGCCAATGAAAAGTGGCTTTTGATTTCAAGATAACTTCGGGTTTGTTAGTCTTTGACGAATTGCTAGTCTCATTCGATTGTAATCGAGTCAATGAAAAGTGGGTTTTGGTTTCATGATAATTTAGGGTTTCTTCGCTTTTGGCGAATTGCTAGTCTAATTTGATTGGAATCTACCCAATGTAAAGTGGGTTTTGGTTTCATGATTACTTCGGTTTTGTTTGTTTTTGGCGAATTGCTAGTCTAGTTCGATTGGAATCACACCAATGAAAAGTGGTTTTTTATTTCATGATAACTTCAGGGTTGTTCATTTTTGGCGAATTGATAGTCCAGATCGATTGGAATCGATCGAATGAAAAGTGGCTTTTGATTTCATAATAACGTCGGGTTTATTCGTTTTTGGCGAATACTAGTCTAATTCGATTGGAATCGAGCCAACGAAAAGTGATTTTTGGTTTTATTATAAACTCGGGTTTGTTCATTTTTTGCGAATTGCTAGTCTAATTCGATTGGAATTGAGCCAATGAAAAGTGGTTTTTGATTTCGTGATAACCTCGGGTTTGTTTATTTTTTACGAATTGCTAGTCTAATTTGATTGGAATCGAGCCAATGAAAAATGGCTTTTGATTTAATGGTAACGTTGGGTTTGTTTGTGATTGGCGAAATTCTAGTCTAAGTCGATTGGAATCAAGCAAATGAAAAGAAATTTTTGATTTCATGATAACGTCGGGTTTGTTCCTTTTGGGCGAATTGCTAGTCTAATTCGATTGGGATCGAGCCAACGAAAAGTGGTTTTCGATTTCATGGTAACTTGGGGTTGTTCGTTTTTGGCGAATTGCTAGTCTAATTTGATTGGAATCGAGCCAATGAAAAGTGAGTTTTTCATTTCATGATAACTTCGGGTTTGTTCGTTTTTGGCGAATTGCTAGTCTAACTCGATAGGAATCGAGCCATTGAAAAGTGGTTTATGATTTCATGATAACTTCGAGTTTGTTCGTTTTTGGCGAATTGCTAGTCTAATTCGATAGGAATCGAGCTAATGAAAAGTAGCTTTTCATTTCTTCATTTTAGGTGAATTGCTAGTCTAATTCGATTGGATTTGATACAATGAAAATTGGTCTTTGATTCCGTGATAATTTTGGGTTTGTTCGTTGTTGGCGAATTGCTAGTCTAATTCGATTATGATCGAGTCAAGGACAAGTGGGTTTTGGTTTCATGATAACTTCGAGTTTTTTCATTTTTGGCAAATTGCAAGTCTAATTCGATTGGAATCGCGCCAATGAAAAGTGATTTTTCATTTCAGGATGACTTCGGGTTTGTTTGTTTTTCGCGAATTGCTAGTCTAATTTGATTGGAATCGAGCTAATGAAAAGTGGGTTTGTGATTCATGATAACTTCGGGTTTGTTCGTTTTTGGTGAATTGCTAGTCTAATTCGATTGGAATCGAGCTAATCAAAAGTAGGTTTTGATTTCATGATCACTTCGGGTTTGTTCATTTTTGGCGAATTGCTAGTCTAATTCGATTGGAATCGCACCAACGAAAAGTGGTTTTTGATTTCATGATTATTTTGTTTGTTTGTTCGTTTTTGGCTAATTGCTATTCTAATTCGATTGGAATCGAGCCAATGAAAAGTGATTTTTGATTCCATGATAACCTCGGTTTTGTTCGTTTTTGACGAATTACTAGTCTAATTCGATTGGAATTGATCCAATGAAAAGTGGGTTTTGGTTTAATGGTAATTTCGGGTTTGTTCATTTTTGGCGAATTGCTAGTCTAATTTGATTGGAATCTAGCCAATGTAAAGTGGGTTTTGGTTTCATTATAACTTCGGGTTTGTTCGTTTTTGGCGAATTGCTAGTCTAGTTCGATAGGAATCGCGCCAATGAAAAGTGGTTTTTTAATTCATGATAACTTCAGGTTTGTTCATTCTTGGCGAATTGCTAGTGTAGTTTGATTGGAATCAATCGAAGGAAAAGTGGCTTTTGATTTCATGATAACGTGAGGTTTGTTCGTTTTTGACGAATTGCTTATCTAGTTCGATTGGAATCGCGCCAATGAAAAGTGGTTTTCGATTTCGTGATAACTTCGGGGTTGTTCATTTTTTACGAATTGCTAGTCTAATTCGATTGGAATTGAGCTAATAGGAAATGGTTTTTGATTTCACTATAACTTCGAGTTTTTTCATTTTTGGCGAATTGCTAGTCTAATTCTATTGTAATCGTGCCAACGAAAAGTGTGTGTTGGTTTCATGATAACTACGAGTTTGTTCGTTTTTAGCGAATTGCTAGTCTAATTCGATTGGAATGGAGCCAATGAAAAGTGGTTTTTTGATTTCTTGATAACTTTGGGTTTGTTCGTTTTTGGCGAATTGCTAGTCTAATTCGATAGGAATCGAGCCAATGAAAAGTACTTTTTTATTTCATGATAACTTCGATTTTGTTCATTTTTGACGAATTACTAGTCTAATTCGATGGAAATCGAGCCAATGAAAAGTGGCTTTTGATTTCATGATAACTTCGAGTTTGTACGTTTTTAACGAAATTCCAGTCTAATTCGATTGCAATCGAGCCAATGGAAAGTGGTTTTTGGTTTCATGATAACTTCGGGTTTGTTCTTTTTTGACGAATTGCTTGTCTAATTCGATTGGAATCGAGCCAATGAAAAGTGGCTTTTGATTACATATTAACTTCAGCTTTGTTCGTTTTTAGTGAATTGCTAGTCTTATTCGATTGTAATCGAGTAAATGAAAAGTGGGTTTTGGTTTCATGATAACTTTAGGTTTGTTCGTTTTTGGCGAATCGCTAGTCTAATTCGATTGGAGTCGAGCTAATGAAAAGTGGTTTTTAATTTCATGATAACTTCGGGTTTGCTCGTTTTTGACGAATTGCTAGTCTAAATCGATAGGAATCTTGCCAATGAAAAGCGGTTTTTGATTTCGTGATAGCTACGAGTTTGTTCATTTTTGGCGAATTGCTTGTCTAATTCGATTGGAATCGAGCCAATGAAAAGTGGTTTTCGATTTCACGATAACTTCGGGTTTGTTCGTTTTTGGCGAATTGCAAGTCTAATTCGATTGGAATTGCTCCAATGAAATGTGATTTCTGATTTTAGGATGAATTCGGGTTTGTTCGTTTTTCGTGAATTGCTAGTCTAATTCGATTGGAATCGAGCTAATGAAAAGTGGGTTTGGGATTCATGATAACTTCGGGTTTGTTCATTTTTGGCGAATTACTAGTCTAATTCAATTGGAATCGAGCCCATAAAAAGTGGGTTTTGGTTTCATGATCACTTCGGATTTGTTCATTTTTGGCGAATTGCTGGCCTAATCGCGCCAATGAAAGTGGTTTTTGATTTCATGATTATCTTGTTTGTTTGTTCGTTTTTGACGAATTGCTATTCGAATTCGATTGGAATTGAGCCAATGAAAAGTGGTTTTTGATTCCGTGATAACCTCGGGTTTGTTCATTTTTGGCGAGTTGCTAGTCTAATTCGATTGGAATTGATCCAACGAAAAGTGGGTTTTGGTTTCATGGTAATTTCGGGTTTGTTCGTTTTTAGCGAATTGCCAGTGTAATTTGATTGGAATCTAGCCAATGTAAAGTGGGTTTTGGTTTCATGATAACTTCGGGTTTGTTCATTTTTGGCGAATTGCGAGTCTAGTTCGATTGGACTCCTGCCAATGAAAAGTGATTTTTTAATTCATGATAACTTCAGGTTTGTTCATTTTTGACGAATTACTAGTCTAGTTCGATTGGAATCAATCGAATGAAAAGTGGCTTTTGATTTCATAATAACGTCGGGTTTGTTCGTTTTTTAACGAATTGCTAGCCTAGTTCGATTGGAACCGTGCCAATGAAAAGTGGTTTTTGATTTCATGATAACTTCGATTTTGTTCATTTTTGGCGAATTGCTAGTCTAATTCGATTGGAATCGAGCCAATGAAAAGTGGCTTTTGATCTCATGATAACTTCGAGTTAGTTCAATTTTGGCAAAATTCCAGTCTAATTCGATTGCAATCGAGCTAATGGAAAGTGGTTTTTGGTTTCATGATAACTTCGGGTTTGTTCATTTTTGACGGATTGCTTGTCCAATTCGATTGGAATCGAGCCAATGAAAAATGGCTTCTGATTACATATTAACTTCAGCTTTGTTCATTTTTGGCGAATTGCTAGTCTAATTCGATTGTAATCGAGTCAATGAAAAGTGGGTTTTGGTTTCATAATAACTTTAGGTTTGTTCGTTTTTGGCGAATTGCTAGTCTAATTCGATTGGAATCGAGCCAATGAAAAGTGGTTTTTGATTTTATGATAACTTCGGGGTTGTTCGTTTTTGGCGAATTGCTAGTCTAAATCGACAGGAATCGAGCCAGTGAAAAGTGGTTTTTGATTTCATGATAACTTTGAGTTTGTTCATTTTTGGCGAATTGCTTGTCTAATTCGATTGGAATCGAGCCAATGAAAACTGACTTTCGATTTCATGGTAACTTCGGGTTTGTTCGTTTTTGGCGAAATTACAGTCTAATTCGATTGGAATCGAGCCAATGAAATGTGATTTTTGATTTCATGATACCTTTGGGTTTGTTCCTTTTCGAAGAATTGCTAGTCTAATTTGATTGGAGTCGAGCTATTGAAAAGTGGTTTTTGATTTCATGATAACTTGGGTTTTTTCATTTTTGGCGAATTGCTAGTCTAATTCGATTGTAATTGAGCCGACGAAAAGTGGATTTTCGTTTCATGATGACTTCGGGTTTGTTCATTTTTGGCGAATCGCTAGTCTACTTCGATTGGAATCAAGCCAATGAAATGTATTTTTTCATTTCATGATAACTTGGGATTTGTTCATTTTTTACGAATTGCTAGTCTAATTCGACTAGAATAGCGCCAATGAAAAGTGGTTTTCGATTTTATGATAACTTGAGGTTTGTTCGTTTTTGACGAATTGCTAGTTTAATTCGATTGGAATCGAACCAATGAAAAGTGGTTTTTGATTTCAAGATAACTTTGGGTTTGTTCTTTTTTGACGAATTGCTTGTCTAATTCGATTGGAATCGCCAATGAAAAGTGGTTTCTAATTTTATAATAACTTTGGGTTTGTTCTTTTTTGACGAATTGCTAGTATAATTCGATTGGAATCGAGCCAATGAAAAGTGGCTTTTGATTTCATGATAACTTTGGGTTTGTCCGTTTTTGGCGAATTGCTGGTCCAATTCGATTGTAATCGAGACAATGAAAAGTGAGTTTTGGTTTCATGATAACTTCGAGTTTGTTCGTTTTTGACGAATTGCTAGTCTAATTCGATTGGAATCGCGTCAATGCAAAGTGGTTTTTGATTTCATGATAACGTCGGGTTTGTTCGTTTCTGGCGATTTGCTAGTCTAATTTGATTGGAATCGAGCCAATGTAAAGTGATTCTGATTTCATGTCAACTTCGGGTTTGTTTGTTTTAGGTGAATTGCTAGTCCAATTCGATTGGAATCTAGTCAATAAAAATTGGGTTTTGTTTTCCTGATAACTTCAGGTTTGTTAGTTTTTGACGAATTGGTAGTCTATTTCAATTGGAATCGAGCCAATGAAAAGCGAGTTTTAGTTTCATCAAAACTTTGGGTTTGTTTGTTTTTGGCGAATTGCTAGTCTAATTTGATTGGAATCCCACCAATAGAATGCGATTTTTGATTTCATGATAACTTTGGGTTAGTTCATTTTTGAAGAATTGCTAGTCTAATTCGATTGGAATCGAGCCAATGAAAAGTGGGTTTTGGTTTCATGATGACTTCGGGTTTATTCATTTTTTGGTGATTTGTAAGTCCAATTCGATTGGAATCGCGCCGATGAAAGGTGGTTTTTGATTTCATGATAACTTCGGGTTAGTTCATTTTTAGCTAATTGCTAGTCTAATTCGATTGGAATCGAGCCAATGAAAAGTGGCTTTTGATCTCATGATGACTTCGGGTTTGTTCATTTTTGGCAAAATTCCTGTCTAATTCGATTGCAATCAAGCCAATGGAAAGTGGTTTTTGGTTTCATGATAACTTCGGGTTTGTTCATTTTTGACGGATTGCTTGTCCAATTCGATTGGAATCGAGCCAATGAAAAATGGCTTTTGATTACATATTAACTTCAGCTTTGTTCGTTTTTGGTGAATTGCTAGTCTAATTAGATTGTAATCGAGTCAATGAAAAGTGGGTTTTGGTTTCATGATAACTTTAGATTTGTTCATTTTTGGCGAATTTATAGTCTAATTCGATTGGAATCGAGCCAATGAAAAGTGGTTTTTGATTTTATGATAACTTCGGGTTTGTTCGTTTTTGGCGAATTACTAGTCTAAATCGACAGAATCGAGCCAATGAAAAGTGGTTTTTGATTTCATGATAACTTCGAGTTTGTTCATTTTTAGCGAATTGCTTGTCTAATTCGATTGGAATCGAGCCAATGAAAAGTGGCTTTCGATTTCATGATAACTTCGGGTTTGTTCGTTTTTGGCGAAATTATAGTCTAATTCGATTGGAATCGAGCCAATGAAAAGTGATTTTTGATTTCATGATAACTTCGGGTTTGTTCGTTTTTAGCGAATTGCTAGTCTAATTCGATTGGAATCGAGCTATTGAAAAGTGGTTTTTGATTTCATGATAACTTCGGGTTTGTTCGTTTTTAGCGAATTGCTAGTCTAATTCGATTGGAATCGAGCTATTGAAAAGTGGTTTTTGATTTCATGATAACTTCGGGTTTGTTCGTTTTTAGCGAATTGCTAGTCTAATTCGATTGGAATCGAGCTATTGAAAAGTGGTTTTTGATTTCATGATAACTTCGGGTTTGTTCGTTTTTAGCGAATTGCTAGTCTAATTCGATTGGAATCGAGCTATTGAAAAGTGGTTTTTGATTTCATGATAACTTCGGGTTTGTTCGTTTTTAGCGAATTGCTAGTCTAATTCGATTGGAATCGAGCTATTGAAAAGTGGTTTTTGATTTCATGATAACTTCGGGTTTGTTCGTTTTTAGCGAATTGCTAGTCTAATTCGATTGGAATCGAGCTATTGAAAAGTGGTTTTTGATTTCATGATAACTTCGGGTTTGTTCGTTTTTAGCGAATTGCTAGTCTAATTCGATTGGAATCGAGCTATTGAAAAGTGGTTTTTGATTTCATGATAACTTCGGGTTTGTTCGTTTTTAGCGAATTGCTAGTCTAATTCGATTGGAATCGAGCTATTGAAAAGTGGTTTTTGATTTCATGATAACTTCGGGTTTGTTCGTTTTTAGCGAATTGCTAGTCTAATTCGATTGGAATCGAGCTATTGAAAAGTGGTTTTTGATTTCATGATAACTTCGGGTTTGTTCGTTTTTAGCGAATTGCTAGTCTAATTCGATTGGAATCGAGCTATTGAAAAGTGGTTTTTGATTTCATGATAACTTCGGGTTTGTTCGTTTTTAGCGAATTGCTAGTCTAATTCGATTGGAATCGAGCCAATGAAAAGCGAGTTTTAGTTTCATGATAACTTTGGGTTTGTTCATTTTTGGCGAATTGCTAGTCTAATTTGACTGGAATCCCACCAATAGAATACGATTTTTGATTTCATGATAACTTTGGTTTGTTCATTTTTGGTGAATTGCTAGTCTAATTCGATTGGAATGGAGCCAATGAAAAGTGGGTTTTGGTTTCATGATGACTTCGGGTTTACTCATTTTTGGTGAATTGCAAGTCCAATTCGATTGGAATCGCGCCAATGAAAAGTGGTTTTTGATTTCATGATAAATTCGGGTTTGTTCGTTTTTAGCGAATTGCTAGTCTAATTCGATTGGAATCGAGCCAATGAATTTTTGATTGCATGATAACGTCGGGTTTTTTCGTTTTTGACGAATTGCTAGTCTAATTCGATTGGAATCGATCCAATGAAAAGTGGGTTTTGGTTTTACGATAATTTCGGATTTGTTTGTTTTTTGCAAATTGCTAGTCTAATTCGATTGGAATCGAGCCAATGTAAAGTGGGTTTTGGTTTTATGATAACTTCGGGTTTGTTCATTTTTAGCGAATTGCTAGTCTAATTCGATTGGAATCGAGTCAATGAAAAGTGATTTTTGATTTCATGTTAACTTCGGGTTTGTTCGTTTTCGGCGAATTGCTAGTCTAATTCAATTGGAATCGAGCCAATGAAAAGTGGCTTTTGATTTCATAATAACGTCGGGTTTGTTCGTTTTTGGCGAATTACTAGTCTAATTCGATTGGAATCGAGTCAATGAAAAGTGATTTTTGATTTCATGTTAACTTCGGGTTTGTTCGTTTTCGGCGAATTGCTAGTCTAATTCAATTGGAATCGAGCCAATGAAAAGTGGCTTTTGATTTCATAATAACGTCGGGTTTGTTCGTTTTTGGCGAATTACTAGTCTAATTCGATTGGAATCGAGTCAATGAAAAGTGATTTTTGATTTCATGTTAACTTCGGGTTTGTTCGTTTTCGGCGAATTGCTAGTCTAATTCAATTGGAATCGAGCCAATGAAAAGTGGCTTTTGATTTCATAATAACGTCGGGTTTGTTCGTTTTTGGCGAATTACTAGTCTAATTCGATTGGAATCGAGTCAATGAAAAGTGATTTTTGATTTCATGTTAACTTCGGGTTTGTTCGTTTTCGGCGAATTGCTAGTCTAATTCAATTGGAATCGAGCCAATGAAAAGTGGCTTTTGATTTCATAATAACGTCGGGTTTGTTCGTTTTTGGCGAATTACTAGTCTAATTCGATTGGAATCGAGTCAATGAAAAGTGATTTTTGATTTCATGTTAACTTCGGGTTTGTTCGTTTTCGGCGAATTGCTAGTCTAATTCAATTGGAATCGAGCCAATGAAAAGTGGCTTTTGATTTCATAATAACGTCGGGTTTGTTCGTTTTTGGCGAATTACTAGTCTAATTCGATTGGAATCGAGTCAATGAAAAGTGATTTTTGATTTCATGTTAACTTCGGGTTTGTTCGTTTTCGGCGAATTGCTAGTCTAATTCAATTGGAATCGAGCCAATGAAAAGTGGCTTTTGATTTCATAATAACGTCGGGTTTGTTCGTTTTTGGCGAATTACTAGTCTAATTCGATTGGAATCGAGCCAATGAAAAGTGGCTTTTGATTTCATAATAACGTCGGGTTTGTTCGTTTTTGACGAATAGCTAGTCTAATTCGATTGGAATCGAGCCAATGAAAAGTGGTTTTTGGTTTTATTATTGTGATGCCCCGAACTTAGGCTTCGGGGGTCACGTACTAAACATAGTAACTTCTGCCTTTCGTACATGTAAATAATCTTAAATAGAAGTATTACATGTTAGAAAACTATTTTCAATTTGGTAAAATATCTATCATGAAATTTAATGGCCAGCAGAAGTGCATGTCGACGTGGAATTAAACTTTATAAAAAAAAAAAGACTCGGTACTGCCACAATTCGTTAGGGCAGCAAGTTCAACTATTTTTATAAAATTCATCCCAACTCCGTTTTCTATGAAATTTACGGCATTAGAAAGATAATTTCAAGTAGTTTTCTAGGTTAAAATATGAGAATTCTCTGAGATCATATAGTATGGACGTTTTACTGAAAACAGTGTAGTGTTGCACAGAAAATCCAGATTGACTCTTCAACGTTTAAAAATTCATTCAAATTGAGTGATTCTTGCCCCATATTTTAGACAACTCAAAGAGAAGCGCAGCAGTATTTTTAGATTCTCAAATGGATGTCTATAGAGTTAGAAATAATGTTTTGAAAATGACCCAGAAACTGCCCGGATTCTGCCCTTTTTTATCATTCAAGAAAAAGGTTTATAAAAACGTCTCTTAACATAACATGGAAGATATAATTACAAAATTTACTTCCGATACCATAGTAGATCATGTCTTATACAAGTTTTTATGCAACATCATAAGAAAAACATTTGGAGAGCAGTCGACCAAACATGCAAAAACAAAACTTCGATGCAAAATAACCTTCGTCCTTAATCCATCATCGATTATGCCAACTGACTTCCACCAACTTCACATCTATGGATCTGAAAATTTAGTATAGGATACTATGAGTAAAAGAATACTCAGTAAGATACCATGCTTGGATTTAACATGTTAATATTATACAAAAGAATGCAATCAAACACATACTTGCACATTCCAGCTTGCCGGTGCCCTTCGGACTTGTCCTAAGGCATAGATATCTAACTTTGTGGACTTGTCCACACATTCATATTATGGTTTTTATGCATAGCTTAGGCATAAATATTACCATGAAATCCTACCACTTAAGCAAAGAAAGTATCTTACAATAAAACATGGAGAACCTTCGGTTGAAAAACAAGAACTTGAGAGTGTAGGCTTTATTTTCCTTTTTCTTTCCTTCCTTTTTTTCCCCTTCCTTTCTCCCTGCCGATTTTCTCTCTATCTCTCCATAAAATTCTGACTTTGAAAAGATATATAGGCTGCTCATCTCTCGGCTATACATATATAGAAGCAAAGTGAAGATAATTAACCAAAATTGGTGCCTACATCTACACGTGGTTGCATGCATGAATTTCATAAACTTAACTCAACACCTAAGGTCAGGTTGTGTCATAATTTAACACCTCCTACCTGCTTAAACCACCTCATGGATGCATGTTACTATAAAGATAGCTTGACACCTCCTACTTGTTCAACAATTAACACCCCATGCATGCATTAGTTAAATCTTACTTGAATTCTTCTCTAATCTGCCGTCCAGCTGCATTTATATATGTATATTGCATATGTGTGTATATAAAAAATGAGAGAAATGGTTTAATTTGTATTCCCACTTGTCCATACATTAGTTAATTGCATTAATCCACTACAAGGTGGTGGCAAAGTGATAGAGACAAAGGGAAAATATATTAATGTAAAAGGTATAGAATTTGACAATTATTCTAAACCCCTAATTAACTAGTCTTGGTAACTTTTAATAAATCGACCAATGCAAATTTGGCAACCATTAATAATCTTGGCCATACTAAATTTTTGAAATGTTAAATTGCTAGCCTAAAAATTAAATGAGCATAATAAACGTATGAGCATAATAAACGTGCATAAAATTTTGGAGTATTACATCCCTCCTCCCTTAAAATAAATTTCGTCCTCGAAATTACCTCGAACTTAATTGAAAAGTTCTGGATACTTGTTCTTGATTTCCTCTTCTCTTTCCCAAGTTGATTCTTCGACATTGTGATTTCTCCATTGAACTCTCACTAACGAAATTTCTTTTGTTCTCAGTTGTTGGATTCTGCGATCCAATATTGCTACTAGTTTTTCTTCATAAGTCATGTTTTGTTTGATATCCAATGGTTGATAACTAACGACGTGACTTTGATTTGGCACATATTGTTGAAGCATTGACACGTGGAACACATCATGAATTGCTGACGATTCTGGTGGTAGAGCAATTCGATAGGCTGCATTTCCAACTTTCTGCAAAATTTCAAAAGGACCTATGAATTTTGGTCGTAGTTTTCCCTTCTTTCCAAAGCGAAGAACTCCTTTCATCGGTGCCACTTTTAAGAAAACTTTATCCCCAACATTAAATGCCAAATTTTTTCTCCTTTTATCAGCGCAACCTTTTTGTCGGTTCTGGGCTGCCTTGATTCTAGCTCTTATTTTATCAACCGCTTGACTAGTTTCCTCAATTATTTCTGGCCCTAAAACCCTTCGTTCACCTACTTCATCCCAATAAAGAGGAGCTCTACATCTTCTGCCATAGAGAGCTTCGTAAGGTGCCATCTTTATCGTAGCTTGATAGCTATTATTATAGGCAAACTCCACCAATGGTACATAACATTCCCAACTACCTCCTAAATCAAGGACGCAGGCACGCAGCATATCCTCCAAAGTCTGTATAGTCCTCTCCGATTGTCCATCAGTTTGCGGATGAAAAGCTATACTGAAGTTTAACTTGGTTCCCATAGCTCCTTGCAAACTTTTCCAAAATTTTGAAGTGAATCTTGGATCTCTATCCGATACAATTGAGGTTGGGATACCATGCAAACGGATGACTTCTTTGATGTATAATCACGCGTATTGATCCATACAAAAATTCATTCTTACAGGTAGAAAATGAGCTGACTTTGTTAACCGATCCACTATAACCCACATAGCATCATTTCCCCTAGCTGATTTTGGAAAACCCATAACAAAATCCATAGTTATATGCTCCCATTTCCATTGTGGAATTGTTAATGGTTCCAACAATCCAGATGGCCTTTGATGTTCAGCTTTTACTTGTTGACAAGTCATACACCTCTTGACAAAAAGACCTATGCACCGTTTCATATTCCTCCACCAAAACATACTCCTTAGATCACGATACATTTTTGTACCTCCTGGATGGGCAGTATATGGAATTAAGTGTGCTTCTTCAAGAATTTCTTTCCTCAATCCCTCATCTTTCGGCACACACAAGCTTCCCTTAAAGAGTAAGGCTTTATCACTACCTAATTCAAAATCCTTTCGCTTGCTAGTACCAACTTCGGACTTAATCTTTTACAGGAAAGAGTCACCAACTTGTGCTACTCTTATTCGATCTCTAAGTGTTGGTCGAATCATTAGAGCCGCTACCCTAGTGATAGTTTGGGTTGGTGGAGCAATTACTTCCAGATGTAAGTTTTCGAAATCCTTCAACAACTGGTCCTGCATGGTGATTAGCATGCTAATTGTCCAACTGCCTTTCTGCTAAGAGCATCTGCTACTACATTAGCTTTACCAGGATGGTAAAGGATATTGCAATCATAATCCTTTACTAGCTCTAGCCATCTCCTCTGCCTCATATTTAATTCCTTTTGGGTGAAAAAGTACTTCAAACTCTTATGATCAGTATAAATGTCACACTTACTTCCATATAAGTAATGACGCCATATCTTAAGGGCATGAACTACCTCAGCCAATTCTAGATCATGTGTTGGGTAGTTTTGTTCGTATTATTTCAATTGTCTGGAAGCGTAGGCTATCACCTTTCCTTTCTGCATCAGAACACACCCTATGCCTTGTTTCGAAGTATCATTGTATATAACGAATCCTTCTGGTCAATCTGGTATTGTTAACACTGGAGCTTTGAATGATCTTCGCTTCAGCTCTTGGAAGCTCTGTTCACATTTCTCTGTCCATTGAAATTTTATCCCTTTACGAGTCAACTGGGTCGATGGTCTTGCTATTTTAGAAAATCCCTCGATAAATCTTCTATAGTAACCAGCCAATCCCAAGAAGCTGCGTATTTCTCTAACATTGGTGGGTCTTACCCAATTATTTACTGCTTCTACTTTAGCTAGGTCTACTTCAATTCCTTGTGCCATGATTACGTGCCCCAGAAAACCTATTTTATCCAACCAAAAATCACATTTCTTGAATTTGGCATAAAGTTTCTCTTTTCTTAGAGTTTCCAAGACAATCGTGAGATGTTTCTCGTGCTCCTCACTACTCTTTGAATAGATTAAGATGTCATCAATAAAAACTATGACAAATTGGTCTAAGTATTCATGGAATACTATGTTCATTAGATCCATAAATACTGCCGGGGCATTAGTTAATCCAAAAGACATCACCAAAAATTCATAATGCCCATAACGCGTCCTAAAAGCCGTCTTAGGGATATCGTCTGGCTTAATTTTCAATTGATGATATCCTGATCTTAGATCGATCTTTGAAAATACTGTAGTCCCCTTAAGTTGGTCAAACAAATCTTCTATCCTTGGAAGTGGATATTTGTTTTTGATAGTGAGGTGATTCAATTCTCGATAGTCAATGCACAGCCTCATGGTTCCATCCTTCTTTTTCACGAATAGTACAGGTGCATCCCAAGGTGATACACTTGATCTAATGAAACCCTTATCAAGAAGCTCCTTCAACTGTACCTTCAACTCTTGCAGTTCCAATGGTACCATACGATATAGGGCCTTTGAAATAGGTGCTGCTCTTGGTACCAAATCGATGGTAAACTCTACTTGCCTATACAAGGTATTTGCCTCAATTCCCATAAAATGAAACTCTTTCTCGCCCGGTCTTCGAAAAACCACCATTCTCTCGGTACAATGAATAGTTGCATAGTTTTTAGACAACAGTCATACCAAGGATAACATCAAAGTCTTTTATCGTTAATAGAATTAGATCTACTACTATACCTCTACCATCAATTTCCATCTTAAGATTTCTAGCTATTTGGTCAGCAACAAGTATCTTTCCAGATGGAAGAGAGATTTCTAAGGTATACGGAAGGGATTCACATTCTACTTTAGACTTTGCAACAAATGAAGAAGAAATGAACGAATGTGTAGCTCCAGAATCTATAAGTACAAATGCAGGCATATTGGAAACAGAGATGATACCTGTGAGGACATTAGAGTCTTGATCTACTTCTTGCCTGGATAAGGAAAAAACTCTTGCTTTTCCTTTCGTGTCATCTCCAGCCTTCTGTGTTTGATTCTGGGGACATTCTTTAACGAAATGTCCTGATTTCCCACACTTGAAACAAACATTCTTTCCCAATAAGCATTCTCCTTTGTGAGGTCTATCGCACTTAGGACAAAGTTTATCACTACGAACTCCAACTATCTCCGTCTTTCCTTTCTTTGGTGCATTATTCCCTTTTCCTTTACCGTTACTCTATCTATCAAAGATCCACTTCCTCTTACCGGAGAAATTTTGAACTTGGTTAGAACTTCCAACATTTTGAGTTCTTTGATAAGAAATAGTCTGGACTTGCTTCAGGACTTCTCGATAAGTGCTCAGCTCGAGAACTGACACTATATTACGAATATAAGATTGAAGCCCGCGTTCGAACCTTCTAGCCCGCTTTTCCTCTATATCCACTAGATGTGGATCAAACCTTGATAATTCCTCGAATTTGCATTCATATTCCACGAGGGTCATGGTTCCCTGCTGGAGTCTGAGGAACTCCATCTCCTTTTGATCTTTCACAGCTATCGGGAAGAATTTCTCTTCTACGAGTTCCTTAAACCTCGCCCAAGTTATAGCCTATTCTTCAGCAGGTGTTAATGACCTGGTAGTCATGACCCACCAATGGCTAGCCCCCTTTTTCAACATAAACACTGAGAATGTTACTTTCTCAGCATCTTCGCATCCTATAAATTTAAAGATATGTTCTAGTTCTCGTAATCAGTCTTCAACTGCTAAGGGATCCATACTCCTCTCGAATGATGGAGGGTTCATTTTACGAAATTGCTCTATCATTGTAGTTCGATCCCTCGGGTTAGGTACTATTTGAGGTTGAATAGTTGGTTGGTTAGGCTCCTGATGATCAGTTGGTACTTGTTGATTCAGGGTTCGTTGCCCAGTCAAAGATGGTGCCCGTTGTTGCTGTCCCAACTCCCGCATTACGGCAAGCAGTTCTCATGCAAAGTTTGCTACATTAACTTTGCCACCACTAGAACTAGCATTAGCATTGCCGCTGCCTAAGTTCATATTGGGATTTGGTGCACTACTGTGATTGCGCTTTGGAGGCATTTCCTTTGAATGAAAAAAAATATTCATCCAGTTAGAATTACTTAAGAACGTAATACTAACTTTAGAAAAATCCAAAGGCCAAAACAACTTTCCTTCATATCTACATTACTATTTTTCACAAACAAAAGTCATATTAAGGTACGGTACATACATTCAAAAGTAGATGTACGTATTACATCCTATTCTATTCCAAAAACAAAGATAGCTAGGTAAGATGGTGTCTAATCTTCCATTTCTTCTGGATCCTCATCATGGTCTTCCTCTGGGTCTTCCTCTGATTCTTCCTCTGGGTCTTCCTCTAACATGCTTTGCTCCGAACTATCTGGTAATGGTACGGGAAAATTTTCATCTAGAACTCTCGTAAAACAATTAGCCAATGGTCCCTTATCTAGCCTAGAATTGGTAGCTCGTAAACTAGTGTTCATGGATAAAGTTATAGTCTTCTTAAAGTTTCACTGTAAATCTCGGCTAGTTTCGTAACTTTCTCGAAGTAAGTATGTAAGGTCCTCATACGAAAGGTCATCATCAGACCACAGCACGATCTCATTTATGACTGAAGCCCAAGGTTTGGGAACAGTTTCGTATAACCTCCATATCTTCACCTTATCTCCTAAGCTATAGTGTATCTCCCATAACATCTCAATAATGCAGTCTAGCATGTCAAGATGTTGTTCGAGGCTATGGAGCGGATGCATACAATAATTATAGTAAAACGCCAATAGTATGTCCCGCTTCTTCGCAA
>NW_019257654.1:87919-90690 GCF_002742605.1 Olea europaea var. sylvestris
CTAATTCGATTGGAATCGAGCCAATGAAAAGAGGTTTTTGATTTCATTATAACGTCGGGTTTTTCTTGTTTTGGGGAATCGCTGTCTAATTCGATTGGAATCGAGCAAATGAAAAGTGGTTTTTGATTGTATGAAAACTTCGGGTTTGTTCGTTTTTGGCGAATTGCTAGTCTAATTCGATTGGAATCGAGACAATGAAAAGTGGTTTTTTATTTCATGATAACTTTGGATTTGTTCATTTTTTGGAGAATTGCTAGTCTAATTCGATTGGAATCGAGGCAATGAAAAGTGGTTTTTTATTTCATGATTACTTTGGGTTTGTTCATTTTTGGGAGAATTGCTAGTCTAATTCGATTGGAATCGAGCCAATGAAAAGTGGTTTTTGATTTCATGATAACTTCGGGTTTGTTTATTTTTGGCGAATTGCTAGTCTTATTCGATTCGAATCGAACCAATGAAAAGTAGGTTTTTCATTACATGATGACTTCGGGTTTGTTCATTTTTGGTGAATTGCTTGTCTAAATCGATAGGAATCGAGCCAATGAAAATTGGTTTTTGATTTCATGATAACTTCGACTTTGTTTGTTTTTGGCGAATTGCAAGTCTAATTCGATAGGAATCGAGCCAATGAAAAGTAGTTTTTCATTTTTGATCATTTTTGGTGAATTGCTAGTCTAATTCGATTGGAATCGAGCCAATGAAAAGTGTTTTTGATTCCATGATAACTTCGGGTTTGTTCTTTTTGGCGAATTGCTAGTCTAATTCGATTGGAATCGAGCAAATGAAAAGTGATTTTTGATCTCATGATAACTTCTGGTTTGTTCATTTTTAGCGAATTGCTAGTCTAATTCGATTGGAATCGAGCAAAAAAAAGTGACTTTTGATTTCATGATAACTTCGGGTTTGTTCATTTTTGGTGAAATTCCAGTCTAATTTGATTGGAATCAAGCCAATGAAAAGTGGGTTTTGGTTTCATGATAATTTCGAATTTGTTCATTTTTGACGAATTGCTTGTCCAATTCGATTGCAATCGAGCCAATGAAAAGTGACTTTTGATTTCATGATAACTTCGATTTTGTTCATTTTTGGCGAAACGCTAGTCAAATTCGATTGAAATCGAGTGAATGAAAAGTGGTTTTTGATTTCATGATAACTTCGGCTTTGCTCATTTTTTACGAATTGCTAGTCTAATTCGATTGGAATCGAGCAAATGAAAAGTGGTTTTTGATTTCATGATAACTTCGGGTTTGTTCATTTTTAGCGAATTGCTAGTCTAATTCGATAGGAATCGAGCCAATGAAAAGTGACTTTTGATTTCATGATAACTTCAGGTTTGTTCATTTTTGGCGAAATTCCAATCTAATTCGATTGGAATCGAGCAAATGAAAAGTGGTTTTTGATTTCATGATAACTTCAGGTTTGTTCGTTTTTGGCGAATTGCTAGTCTAATTCGATAGGAATTGAGCCAATGAAAAGTGGCTTTTGATTTCATGATAATTTCGGGTTTGTTCCTTTTTGGTGAAATTCCAATTTAATTCGATTGGAATCGAGCCAATGAAAAGTGGTTTTTGATCTCATGATAACTTCAAGCTTGCTCATTTTTGACGAATTGCTAGTCTAATTCGATTGGAATCTAGCAAATGAAAAGTGGTTTTTGATTTCATGATAACTTTGAGTTTTTTTTTTTCATTTTTGACGAATTGCTAGTCTAATTCGATTGTAATCGAGCCAATGAAAAGTGGGTTTTGGTTTCATGATAACTTCGATTTGTTCATTTTTGGCCAATTGCTAGTCTAATTCGATTGGAATCTAGCCAATGAAAAGTGATTTTTAATTTCATGACAAATTCAGGTTCGTTCGTTTTTGTCGAATTGCTAGTCTAATTCGATAGGAATCTAGCCAATGAAAAGTGGTTTTTTGGTATCATGAAAACTTCGAGTTTGTTCATTTTTTGACGAATTGCTTGTCCAATTCGATTGCAATGAAGCCAATGAAAAGTGGCTTTTGATTTCATGACAACTTCGGCTTTGTTCATTTTTGGCGAATTGCTAGTCTAATTCGATTGGAGTCGAGCAAATGAAAAGTTGTTTTTGATTTTATGATAACTTCGGGTTTGTTCATTTTTGGCAAATTGCTAGTCTAATTTGATAGGAATCGAGCCAATAAAAAGTGATTTTGATTTCATGATAACTTCGAGTTTGTTTATTTTTGGCGAATTGCTAGTCTAATTCGATTGGAATCGAGACAATGAAAAGTGGCTTTTGATTTCATGATAAGTTCGGGTGTGTTCATTTTTGGCGTAATTCTAGTCTAATTCGATTGGAATCGAGCCAATAAAAAGTAGTTTTTGATCTCATGATAACTTTGGGTTTGTTCATTTTTGACGAATTGCTAGTCTAATTCGATTGGAATCGAGCTAATGAAAAGTGGTTTTTGATTTCATGGCGACTTCGGCTTTTTTTCATTTTTGGCGAATTTCTAGTCTAATTCGATTGTCATCGAGCCAACGAAAAGTGGGTTTTGGTTGCATGATAACTTCGGGTTTGTTCATTTTTGACGAATTGCTAGTCTAATTCGATTGGAATCTAGCCAATGAAAAGTGGTTTTTAATTTCATGATAACTTCGGGTTCGTTCATTTTTGTCGAATTGCTATTCTAATTCGATAGGAATCTAGCCAATGAAATGTGATTTTTGATTTCATGATAACTTCGAGTTTGTTCGTTTTTGGCGAATTGCTAGTCTAATTCGATTGGAATCGAGCCAATGAAAA
>NW_019257655.1:0-1103 GCF_002742605.1 Olea europaea var. sylvestris
ATCAAGCACAAAAAATTGAAAACAAGTCACAATGGATCACATAACCTAATTAAGACCCACACAACTCATGAACGTATTTATAATGCGGTATTTTAAATACTTTCGGAGTATTTTTCATTTAAAAATGAAACACTTAAAAAAATAACTCTCACTAAGCAAATACTGCTTAACAAATATTCTCGATTTTTATAAAAAAAAATTAGAATTTAATCGAGTCCAAAAAAATATTTTTGATTATCTGAAAATTAATTTTAATTGCACATAAAAATCAAAAATATTTGAGGGACCAATTTGCAATTTTCTAAAATTCATTTGAAAAAATCAAACGTTAATTTTATTTGACATTCCAACTTTTAGCCAATTCGCGGCGCTTATTCAATGAAAAAAATTTGTTAATTCGTCCCTCTAATCAATTTTAGCGTTCTGAGTTCATTTGTGAGGTCAGATTTCATAATATCAACTTTTAAAACTGTGTTCTGAACCCAAACTAAAAAATGCGAAAAAAGTATTGCTCATCTTAAAAAAAAAAAAAACATACAAACAAACAAACATAATTTTCAGATTTTTTATCAATATTTCGGGGAGGCCATAACTTTTTCATCTCAAGTCCAAAATTAATGATCTTTATATTGTTAGAAAGGTCTCGAGAAGATCTATCCAACCATACCAAATGGACAACATGAAACTCAATGTATAAAAAGTTATCACGTGATGAATTTCAGGATTTTACTAAGTTTTACGTTTAAAATTCAGATTATCATCCAAATTTCAAAAACTCATAACTTTTTCGTTTTAGGTCCAAAATTTGAGTTCTTTATATGGTTGGAAAGCTTATGAGAAGACCTTTCTAACCATACTAATCTTACTGCATGAAGATGAATGAACAAATGGCAGTAAATTATCAAATGATGCCACTAAATACCACATAAGGTTTCAAAACTTCATATACAAGATTCATAACCCAATTCCATCATGTAATGGCATAATTAAGCATGAATTACAGCAAGGAATTCAACCTTATGGCTTTGATACCAATGTAAGAAAAATCATAGCATGCTTTGACATAAATTTCGGGTCACAAACTTACTTGAATGTGGAAGTGA
>NW_019257656.1:0-1103 GCF_002742605.1 Olea europaea var. sylvestris
CGCGCCGGGGGCAATTTCGTCATTTTTCGCGACGGTGTCGAAATGGGCTGAAATTTGGCAGGTTCATTGGAAAAAAAAATTGCGCTGAGGGTAATTTCGTCATTTTCAGCGATGGTGTCGGAATGGGCTAAAATTTGACAGGTTGATCGGAAAAAAATCGCGCCGGGGGTAGTTTCGTCATTTTTCGCGACGGTGTCGAAATGGGCTCAAAATTGACAGTTTGATCGGAAACAAAAATCGCGCCTGGGGCAATTTCGTCATTTTTCGCGGCGATGTCAGAATGGGCTAAAATTTGACAGTTTGATCGGAAACAAAAATCGCGCCTGGGGCAATTTCGTCATTTTTCGCGGCGATGTCAGAATGGGCTAAAATTTGACAGTTTGATCGGAAACAAAAATCGCGCCTGGGGCAATTTCGTCATTTTTCGCGGCGATGTCAGAATGGGCTAAAATTTGACAGTTTGATCGGAAACAAAAATCGCGCCTGGGGCAATTTCGTCATTTTTCGCGGCGATGTCAGAATGGGCTAAAATTTGACAGTTTGATCGGAAACAAAAATCGCGCCTGGGGCAATTTCGTCATTTTTCGCGGCGGTGTCGGAATGGGCTTAAATTTGGCAGGTTGATCGTAAACAAAAATCGCGCCGGGGGCAATTTCGTCATTTTTCGCGACGGAGTCGGAATGGGCTGAAATTTGAAAGGTTGATTGGAAACAAAAATCGCGCCGGGGGCAATTTCGTCATTTTTCGCGACGGGGTCGGAATGGGCTGAAAATTGACAGGTCGACTGGAAACAAAAATCGCACCGGGGGAAATTTCCTCATTTTTCGCGACTGTGTCGGAACTGGCTGAAATTTGGCAGGTTGACTGGAAACAAAAATCGCGCCAGGGGCAATTTCGTCCTTTTTTCGCGACGGTGTCGAAATGGGCCGATATTTGGTAGGTTGATTGGAAACAAAAATCGCATCGGGGGCAATTTCGTCATTTCTCGCGGCGGTGTCGGAATGGGCTTAAATTTGGCAAGTTGATCGTAAACAAAAACCGCGCCGGGGGCAATTTCGTCATCTTTCGCGACGCCGTCGGAACCGGCTGAAATTTGACAGGTT
>NW_019257657.1:0-1103 GCF_002742605.1 Olea europaea var. sylvestris
TCTCGTAGCTTGGCTAAGTAAGAAACAAAACTCAATATCCTTATCCACGGCAGAGGCCGAATACATAGCTGCAGGGAGTTGCTATACTCAGCTTCTTTGGATGAAACAAATGCTTAGTGATTATGGGATTAGTCAAGGGACTATGACTATCTTTTGTGACAATACAAGTGCGATTAACATTTCTAAGAATCCCATTCAGCACTCTCGTACAAAACACATCGATATACGACATCATTTCATTCGAGAGCTGGTTGAATCACAAGTTGTTTCCCTCGACCATGTATCTATTGAGAATCAATTGGCTGACCTACTTACAAAACCGCTAGATGGGTTGAGGTTCGAATCGCTTCGGTCGGCTGTAGGTGTTAGTTCACCTATTTGATCATGTGTTCATACACATTCATACCTTCATCACATTGCATATGAGTTGCATGTTTGTGTGTTTGTTTAGTCTTAGTTTGCGAGTTTTATTTGTGTGTAAAAAAATAAAAAATAAAAAATAAAAAAAATAAAAAAAAATTTTTTTTAGGGTTTTCATTATGTGTGTGCCTTATATGCTTTGACTCTGACATGTGCATTTAGACTCGTACTCTTTTATTCATCATATGTACGACTCTGAGGTTCCATCTAAGTTCACTCTGTCTGTGGAGTTTTGGGTATATGGCTCGTCATTCACTTTTGCACAGTGCACACCGTAGTCCTGTAAATGAGACTTGACCGCATGGGTGCGACTTGGGATGGTGGTCTACTATGATTGGGGTTGTGTGTCCATTTGACTTGATCTAGGACGAGTGTCACCTAATCATAAAGTCTTTCCCCACGTTTATTGTATATTGTCGAACTTTTGCTATGTTTGGGGCCTATTTGACTTGAACTATTAAGCCCGAGGGGTTTTTAACCTGGTGCCCTACGGTCGTCTGGCTTGGGAGTCACCGGCCCAACGTTTGCTACGGGGGTCATTTCTGTCGCCTAATGAGGATAGCATTGCACTTAAGTTCGCTTGTTTAAAAAAAAAAAAAAATTTGTTTCATTTGATATAGGTCCTCGTGGTATTGGATTTGATTGTCACTTGGTCGACATACACCTTTGTTTGGTCAGCTTCA
>NW_019257658.1:0-1103 GCF_002742605.1 Olea europaea var. sylvestris
GTTGAAAAGTATGTTTGTCAAACAAGTTCTCTTGCAGGAAACACCTTCCAAGATATCACAAGTGTCCCAACCTTGATTCTTCCAATTGTTATGCGCAATGATCTTTTTCAAACCGAACTGACGACAGATTCACTGCCAAAAGAATGTCGTAGTCCAAGATATAATTGTTATTTTATTTGAGATTATCTCCAATCGATAATGAAACGAGGACTCACACTACATAACAATGAATCCGAGATTTAGCGGATTTATGGTACCAACATAATGTCCTTTAGTCGTAATTTCCTACCAAAATGTATTGAATTATAATTTACAGTAAAAGTGATTATTATACGAAACTAACCTTCTCTATTTTTTTAAGGAGAATAAACATGGACATTTAAAAAACGAAACCGGCCTAAGTGGTATCATAAAAATTCGCACATTTAATGCACGCCTATAAGAATGACTTAATCTCGTGTTAATTTGAATATATAGAGAACCTTTGGAACTATTTTGGAATCACTTGCAGTAATATCTGAAGTTGTCTGTCAACTTAATCTTGAAATTTTCCAAATGCGTCGCCAAGGTAACGGTGCACCCATATTCAATCTCTACTTATACTCTTCTCTTCAACACCCCATGAAAACAATTGAACTCATCTTTAGTGAACGAAACAGCAACTTCTTCCTAACAACTCCAATCAATTTCATGTTACTTAAAATTGTTTCCTTTGTCTTCGTCGAAGATTAAAAACTTTAGGCAAGAAGTGCCGTTCTCCTCAAGTGTGAATTGACACTATTTACGACATCTACAACATCCTTTAAATTCATCACGGTGAACTGTTTGATATAAGGTCGTTGAAAAGGATGTTTGTCAAACAAGTTCTCTTGAACTAAACACTTTTCCCGAAATCAGAAGTGACCCGAACTTGACTCTTCCAATTGTTACGTGTGACATTCTATCAAAAACTGAACTAAGGGCATTCTCACTGCCAAAAAAATGTTGTTGTCCTAGATGTAATTTTTATTTTATGTGAGAGTATCCCCTATCAATAATGAAACGACGATTCACACTAGATAACAATAAATCCTAAATTTAACAGATTTATGGTATGAACTTAA
>NW_019257659.1:0-1103 GCF_002742605.1 Olea europaea var. sylvestris
AATATCTAGAGATCCTTCCTCCCACTCCACTTCATCCTCATCGCCCATGCTACCTTCCATCTGTGATGGCTCATTTACCACTTTAATGTCATTGCTAACAATATTACATCTATCTTCGTTTACTCCTACATCTATCTGACAATCTGAGGTAGAATACAAAGATTGTTTAACTGATACAGAATTGTCTATAGAGAAACCCATTACCGGGTCTCCGCCGACCAGATGAGTAAATAAATCATCATCGTCATCACCACATCCATGCTCCCCAATGTCCTCAAAAAAAATCTCAATAGAAGCTCCACTTTTCACTGCAGGTTCACCAGTTTCATCACTCATTGCATCACTGTTCTTATCAGCACCTTTTTGAAGTTGGGTTCTGTTAGATGACTCACCTACGACATCAACCAAATTTCTACTGATGGTAGATTCAGTGTGCACTTGAGTTGCATCTACTTCCTCCTCCTCTATCTCCTTCATCAAATCCAAATTCCTTTGCAAATCTCGAGTCATGCGAATTCCCAGTGCTCTCACTCTACTGACTCGAAGTCGACCTCTCTCATCCAAATATGTTTCTACATCATCATGAAATGCCTCTGCCGTTTCATCCATAGTTGATCCAGTAGTAGCAGTAGACGTTTTGGTTGCAGTAATCTCACCGACAGCATTTGCAGAAGAATTTACTGGCAGTGGTGGTTGGCTTTGCTCTGCGCTAATTCCCTCTTGTCCAGTAGATGTAAGGGCTCTGATTGAGTCAAGCATATAATTTGTCAAATTATAATGAAGTCGTTGAAAACAAGATGGAATACACAAAGGAAAATCAATGAGATTCCATCAAGATTGCACAAAATCTGTAGCAGTGCTAAAAAATTATTCATCGCGCAAGAAACAACAGAAGTTTTATTACGTACTCTCTGTTCCCGGTGAATGATGATGAGAAGATAAATTCTCTACTGGCTTCAGATGCAATCCGTGAAGTCTGCACACCACCTACTCCCCTCCCAGCGGCAGATTTCTGGACCTCATCAATCTCACGGCGGAAAGCGACTGTTTTAAGATAAGCCTGTATCTGTAGCTCTGAAAACCTTTCAGGGGCCTAAATTACA
>NW_019257660.1:0-1103 GCF_002742605.1 Olea europaea var. sylvestris
TACAAAGAGAAGAGAATTGTATTGAGTAGTGTGATTTGTTTACAAGAGAGATATCCTATTTATAGTCTAATTTGAGAGGAATGTTTTCCTTTCTAATCAATGTGGAACTGACTAACATTTACATTGTATATACATTAACAAGGAATATATATTATCAATATATTTACACCAAATAAGGAATGAATATTATCAATATATTTTAAGCATGTTTTCTCATGTATGTATTGAGTTTGTTTTATTACATAAATTGAACTCGTAATTTTTTTGTTTCTATATCTCACTCAACTAGTTAAACTAAACACTCAAAGTTCATGAAAATGAGATTTTATTTAATTATTATATAATTTGTATTCAATGCTTTACTCTCAAAAAATATAAATTGTACTCGTATCTTTTGGGTGGGTGGGGGTATAGAAGAAAATCATTTTTTTTTTTGAAATTTTAGATTTAATTATTTTAATGGTTTAATGTGGTAAATATAAAGTTACCATTCCATCTTATAAAAATATGGTTAAATTGAAATTTTTTTTTGGGTTGACTAATGGAGAAATTGACAAAAAAATGGACGAGATGACTGTTTGCACAATAAAAGGTGTAACTAAGAAATTCACATATGTCGGAATGAAAACGTTCAAGTAATCTTGTTGTTCTTACTACGCTATGAAATAGCTTCTTAATCATTTTTTATTTAATACATGTTTTACATTTTTCAAAGTTGTCAATATCACATTGTATTAATCCACATTTAATCATTTTTTTCATAGTATTAACTCCTATATGTGCTAATCTACCATGCTATAAATTAAATGAATCAGTAACACATGCAAAAGATTTAATTTTATTTGAAATATCCTCAATAGTACATAGTTTGACCATTCCTTCGGTGGAATAACCCTTTCCAACAAAGTGCCCATTATGGGTTAATACAAGCTTTCCAGATTCAAAAACAGATTTAATTCAAGGTTTTCCCAAGAGTACACCACTTGCTAAGTTTCTATTCATTTTCGGTACATGCAAGAAATTTGTTAAAGTGATCTTCTTTCCCGAAGAGAAAATGAGTTCCACATTTCCTTTGCCAATCACTTTTGATCTTCCTTCATTTC
>NW_019257661.1:0-1103 GCF_002742605.1 Olea europaea var. sylvestris
TCATCGTGACGTACGAGGGATTTTGGCCATTTCTCAAAAGAATGAGCACTTGCATATTTAGAACGCTTGGAGAGTCGACGGACGAAGGATTGAGCGTAACTTTTAGACACGGTGTCCGTTTTGGGCCCATAAGAACTTTTTGGAAATGTACCGACCGTTTTGGATTGAACTCATCACTTCGTCGTGACGTACGAGGGATTTTGGCAATTTTTTAAAAGAATGAGCACTTGCATATTTCGAACGATGGGATTGTCGGCGTACAAAGAATTGAGCGTAACTTTTGCACACGGTGTCCGTTTTGGGCCCACAAAAACTTTTTGGAAATATAGCAACCGTTTTGGATTGAACTCATCACTTCATCGTGACGTACGAGGGATTTTGGCCATTTTTCGAAAGAATGAGCACTTTCATATTTCGAACGATGGGATTGTCGGCGAACGAAGAATTGAGCGTAACTTTTGCACACGGTGTCCGTTTTGGGCCCATAAGAACTTTTTGGAAACATAGCAACCGTTTTGGATTGAACTCATCACTTCATCGTGACGTACGAAGGATTTTGGCCATTTTTCGAAAGAATGAGCACTTGCATATTTGAAACGCTGGGATTGTCGGCGTACGAAGAATTGAGCGTAACTTTTTCACACGGTGTCCGTTTTGGGCCCATAAGAACTTTTTGGAAATGTAGCGACCGTTTTGGATTGAACTCACCACTTCGTCGTGACGAATGATGGATTTCGGCCATCTTTCGAAAGAATGAGCACTGGTATATTTGGAACGCTTGGATTGTCGACGTACGAAGAATTGAGCGCAACTTTTGAACATGGTGTCCGTTTTTGGCCCATAAGTACTTTTTGAAAATGTAGCGACCGTTTTGGATTGAACTCTGGATTGTCAGCGAACAAAGAATTGAGCGTAACTTTTGCACACGGTGTCCGTTTTGGCCCCATAAGAACTTTTTGGAAATACAGCGACCGTATTGGATTGAACTCATCACTTCGTCGTGACGTACGAGGGATTTTAGCCATTTTTCGAAAGAATGAGCACTTGCATATTTCGAACGCTGGGATTGTCGGCGTACGAAGAATTGAGCGTAACTTTTGCAC
>NW_019257662.1:0-1103 GCF_002742605.1 Olea europaea var. sylvestris
AACTCCAGATAACGATAAGAATAAAAGATGAAATCAAACTCTAAACTGAATTATAATTCTATTCTAATTAATATTAAAAAAAAAATATTCAGAATAACGAAAAACATATTTCCGGATCCCTAAACGATAGAATTGGATTGAAACATGAAAGAACCCTATAAATTTTGCTCACTTGGCCGTTTTCACTCAAAATAGATACAAACATCTTCGAAAACGAACACTTTAAAAATTAATTTTTTGACCTGATCAAACTTTTTTTTTTTAAAAAAACTTTTCTTCTTTTTGTATTGTATGAAAATGTGATTTTAAAAAAAATATTTTTAAATATGCTCCTATAAGATGGTAGATCATTAAGAATATCAATGTTAGAGTTTGAAGTTCGTTTGAATTTAGATTGATCTATTGTATTTTGTGAGGTCTGATACCTTATGAGTCTCTATTTCATCTTAATAGTCATTTTTGCTAATAAGAGTAGAACAAATTATCATTTTGATATTTTATTGTTGAGGATTTGCCCTTAGTATTTTTAGTATTAGAGTTTAGATTATACAATATTTATTAGCTCATCACCAGTTGGAGTCTAAATTTTACATTCTACAACAGTAAAGCCATCAAGTTCCAAAACATTCGTAGTTATGGATTTGGTTTGATTTTATCTTACTTTTCTAAAATTAAATAATAATAATAATCCTATATTTTTAAACTTCAACTTTGCTTTGATGAAAAGGAAAAATAACTTTCTTTATATTCAATTATATATTATGAGCTTTTTATATATGCGATAACACAAAAGGGTGGGCCTCGAATTGTTGTCACTCCTTTGACTGACAAACACATGGGTCTTATACTTAGGACAATTTACTTCAAAGGCTAAGAAATTCTCTCCTTTAAATATATATATATATATATTTTCTTCGAAGTAATCGATAACTATTACTTTGATACTAAAGAAGCGTTCAACCGATGTTAAGATTGACAAGAAGGAAACTAAGAACCATATAGTGTTAATATAACACAATGTTGTTTATTGACAAAGAAATCAAGATTTTCCTCAAAATGTCCATTTACATTGCTTGATCTCCTTTTTGACCAATAGGAATGAC
>NW_019257663.1:0-1103 GCF_002742605.1 Olea europaea var. sylvestris
TGTTCATGGAAATGATGAAGATGAGGAAATAATTATTTGGAAGTATGAAATTGTGGAACAAGAGGAAAATTTAATTGGTCGAAAAATTGTAAAAAGTTGTCACTAGAATGAAGTGGTAGTTACATTAATGCTTAGAATGAAAGGGATACATATTGTTATGATTGGAATGATGTTAAATTTGGATAAAGTACTCACATGTGAAGGTTCTAGAAATTAAAATTAGCTCCAATTGATTAAAGGAAATTTAGGAAAAATTCGAAAAATTTAGTTTAATTTTTATATCATTAGAGAAAAAGGTTTCTTGATTTTAATAGTAGTTAAATTAGTTATTTTGTAACGTATTTCAGGTGATAACGAAGAAATTGGAAAAGCTTACCGACCGACCTAGCCTATAGCTCGTATTTAGTGAGTGGATATAAAACTTATTTTTCAGAAGTTAATATTTATTAAATTCATGTTAGATTAGAAAATTTATTATTTCATACAGTTGATTTGATAGCGTGATTTTTAGAATAAATTGGATTTATAATCAGTTACTTTTTTAAGTTAAATTCAGTTTAATTAAATCATTTCATTGGCATGTTTTATTCGAATTACATGTTTTAGTATAGCTAAAGTTATTCTTTTAAAACCACTGGAAAGTACGCAGGTGATTTTTCCCAGTCTGCACTGGTGTGAATGTGCTTCCACAGTGTATGATCAGTTATGGTGATTTTACCTGCTCTGCACTAGTGTGAATGTGTTCCACGGTGTATGATCAGTTGTGGTGATTTTTACCCTCTCTACACTATTATGAATGTGTTTTCATAGTGTATGATCAGATAGCTCTACGCGCGTATAACCAGAATTTCAGAATTAAATAGCGCTGCCATGTAAATCGGTGCAAATCGATACATGAGTTAGTTATTCCGGGTACCTTTTTGGTGTGATTTTTCAGTATTATACAGCTTAATAGATTTCAGAATACAGAATTTAGTTTATTTAGTTTAAAGAATAAAGATTTAGCTTAAAGTACTGTGTAATGATATTTTATTATAAACCAGTTTTTAGAAAATTAGCATAAATGGAAAAAGTACATTTGTTTATAAAATTATCCACTCAGT
>NW_019257664.1:0-1103 GCF_002742605.1 Olea europaea var. sylvestris
ATTCACAAAGAATACAGGAATCAACATGAGAAAACGATAGCAGGATTTAAGAAGTACGATCAAGAGTTTATTGGTTGTTTTCCCCATTGCAGAAAGAACAATGACAGGTCTTTCTTCTCGAAATCTGAGAATGAGATTAGCTACTTCTCTCATTCTATCTGCTGAGGCAACAGAAGATCCCCCAAACTTCATTACACATGTCAATTCGTTAGCACTTTCTTCAGAACATTGGCTCTCAGTACCATTCCTTATATCAACGTTCCCAGCCTCACACCTAATTCGAAGGTCTTGTGTCCTACATGAGCCCTTCAGTGACGTACATAGTCCATAAACAGGAGCCACGGATACAGAAAAATCGAGCCATGGATGTGAATAAACAGGCCGAAGACAGGAAGCTCTCTTTGCGATAGCTGGGTATGGCGTTTTGACTCCACTTACATGCAATGAGGCTGCCATGTTAAATATCCCAAAATATATAGAGATCTCGACACATAAAGGAAATGAATTTCTCCAGAAGCCTACACAAGCCTCCAAAGGTAGTGTCAGAACGCTAGCTCACAATCTGCATATCCCATGATAAATTCATTTAATTTGCTCAAATTAAACAATCAAACCTAGATTGAAACACCGAGTGAAACAAATAAACAAACAGCATCGACAATGATAATATACAAAGGAAATAATTAAACAAAATTAGCAAGGATTTTTAAGTTCGTTTAATTTATAACAGAATAAGAAAAGGCAAAAACCATCGTGAAGGCAATTATAGGAGCTGTTGCATTGAAATTCATTTCTTAGTGATTATTCAAAATGAAATTAGGACATAAATTAAATTAAGAAACGAAGGCTTAGACTACCTGAAAACGGAAGAAAATGCAAGAGTATAGGTGAAGTTCAAATGCCTCTTTGTATTGCAGCAAACAGAAATGGCGGGCGGGCGGGCGGTCGGTCGGTCGGCCGGTGGCACTCTGTGTCACTGTAGACAGAAGAGAGAGGAGAGAAGTGCTTAAGGACCCGGGAGTTATGGGTACTGGTATTTAAAGCATTACTCTTCAATTTATGCTTTTTATTATTCAGCGATTTAATAAAAAATAAAAAATAAA
>NW_019257665.1:0-1851 GCF_002742605.1 Olea europaea var. sylvestris
AGTACATAAAATGCCGCGAAGAAGAGGTGGCACAGAATCTCCATGAAAGAACTCAATATAATCTTCGTAACCTGCCTTCTTTGCAAGGAAATCCGCAGCCATGTTCGTCTCCATGTACACATGCTGAATCCTAGCATCGACCTTTGTTGCCAAAACTAGAATTTTATCCCAAGAATCTTGCAGGGTCCATAGAGTGCAAACTCATCTTTCCATCCATTGAACCACAACTTTTGAGTTTGATTCTACCATCACATCCTGCAATCCAAGTTTGTTACACATTTTCAAGCCATCAAGTAGAGCTCGAGTTTTCGCTACCATGTTCGTCACTTGTCCATAATGATGTGCAAAGGCTGCCCGACAAATACCATTTGAATCTCGTGAAAGACCTCCTCCGCTAGCTTGTCCAGGATTCCCCATAGATGTCCCATCAATATTCAACTTAATCACCTGGCTAATAAGTTTTTTCCAAGATATTAGTTGTATCTATGATGTCTTTGGACAAATAATAGGACAATTGAGATACTAGAGAGAGCATATATCCCAGACCGGAAGTCTTTTCACCTTGCATATCATTCCAGCATAAATGGACATGAAATATTAGGTTTTCCACACAACTCCTTGCCATTGAAAAGTCGCTCCTTCCATGTGAGCAGCACACCTCGCAGTCCAAAGTGACCATGTGATTACCATTGGCACAACACCCCGAAGAACTCCCATTTGGGTTGTTTCATATGCAAAGACCACCAAAGTTGCTTACAATTTTTCCAAGAAGTTGTTGAGATGTGCATAAATTGAAGTGTAAAGCAAAATAGTCCCATACCTTCGTAGCTACTTCTCCCGAAGATAGAACGTGATCTAGTGTCTCTACTGCAGGCATTGTACAACATTCGTATCTAGACACTAATAATACCAAGAGATTTTACGACGTCAACGACTAGGAGACAGTTTCTGATGGCCCACCAAGTTACAAATGACATTCTTTTATGCACCCTAGTATGCCATAACCACTTCGACCATGAACATATCTCATCTTTTTGTGGATCAAAGTCCACACACTTATAGTAGAAAATAGGCCGTCTTTGCTGGGTTTCCAAACATAGTAATTTCTACCAAACTGCAAACATATCCCAAACTAAGTATGTAACGCCCCAACTTTCGTTAAATGCAGGAGCGTTACGAAAAACTCACTTTTCTTTAATTTAGGTGTGGAATTATAAAAATAAAATTATTTATTAATCAAATAACTGCAACATTTATAAATCTAAATTTAAATCGTGAAAATTGTATCTAAACATAACATAAACTTCTAACTAAATGAAATAACACGTTTGACGGCAAACTTATTTCTTTTTCTTTTTCTTTGATCTACTTGGCAGTCCGCATCACCAATTCACCACAGTCCAATTGACCCAATCTAACCTCTAAAAATTTGTAAGAATAAGTATTTAAAAATACTTAGTAAGATACGTGCAGTTTCCATATACAAATATATCAAAATAAAATTTACACTTCATACCGTTCTTCTCTTATGGAGTATATCAGTGATCAAGCGACACACCCATCTTAGGTCCTCTTAAATTCCCGTAGAAATTTCATATCTCTTTCTCTAGAACCTGAAGGTCCACTAGAAATCCATGCATATAAAAGCATAAGGAAACAAATCAACTTGCACATATGTATCTTACCTTGTAATTGAAATATATACAAAAAAGTACTTGAATGCACGTTACAAAATTCTTTGTGTACTTGAACTATTTGGGATTAAAAATTATTGCGAACGGATCTTGAATGCGTCGAAAAAACTTCTTTTCTCTTCCGTCTTTCCTTTTCCCTCTCTCTCTCTCTCTCTCT
>NW_019257665.1:9376-11744 GCF_002742605.1 Olea europaea var. sylvestris
ATATATATATATGATGAAAAAGATGAAAAAGAAAAGAAATGGAGGAAATAGTTTTCAATATTACAAAATTATTTTATGTTCATGATTCCTCCTAATACATTACAAGAAGGGATTGGGTTGTGTGAAATAGATACAAAGAAGTTGTGAGTGGAGGATTGATCTTACGCGTTTTATGTATACGTTTGAGCTGAGTTAATTTATCTTTACTCCATTAGTTTAATGGCTGTTGAGTCACTTACCCAAATATTTCCCACCTGGACCCTAAGCCACTTTACAACCCATGGAAAAGACCTTATGATTTATGTTATGCATGTGATCTGATTGGTGGAGAAGGAGAAAATATGCAAGCACATGGTAGATCATGTCCATTGGAATGAACTTGAACGAAACACTTACCCATTAAACACATGAGAATTGATTGCCTATATTTCATGAAGGTTTACATATTTGGTTTACTCCATTTTCATATGAAAGTGCTTGTTAGTTGATTACGAGTTGTGTGATAATATTTGTTCATGATGTGTTATGTGTTTTGAAGAGTTTGGTTGTTCTATGTATATGGCATTGCAACCTTATGAAAGTGAGTTTGAGTTTTACTCGAGAACGACATTTTGTATAATTGCTACCAACATATTTTAATTGCTCAATTGACTATATTATTATTTGTTCAATTGCTACCAACATATTTTAATTCAACTTTCGAGTTAATTCCCACATTGAGTCAATTTCTTTGCAAGTTTTTAGTTTCCATTGAATTAGTCAAGTCACGTTCTTGTTTTTATTAATTTGTGTTCCCCTACTTAAGTTTCTTATTTCCGTTACAAATTCTTGAGTCTTTTTGGTTTTCACAATCTTTGATTTACATTCGGGTTGGAATTCTACAGGTTTTTAAATCCTTTGAGTTCACTATTGATCTTTGGAACGCTTGGAAAAAAGCATCGAGTGGTAAAAGGCAAAGTGATGAGTTTAATAGAGGGAAAAAACCAAAATCTATGTGATTTCCGAGTGAAAATCGGTGAGGCAGTAAAATTCTAGTCTTAGGATGTCAGAAAGAGAAGATTCAAATTCAAGCCAATACGACAATCCCAACAATTCTTCCAATGATACGTAGGTCAAAGATTACAAAAATATGGAAAAGAAATAAAATCTTGCAAAATAAGAAAAATCCGGAAAAAGGAAACTTTTGCTAAAATTTTGTACCATGCGGTCGCATGGAAGAAATATTCAACACCCAATTTTTCCCTACCTGGATGCATCCGGCCGGAGCACTTTACAACCATGCGACTGCATGGTTGCTTCTTTGGCCTCCCTCTTCGTCAGCTTGTATTAAGTTGATCCACTTTGATTCGGCTCTCAACCCGAACATGAAAGTTGCCTCGTTTTGCGTCCCCGAATGTCATCCCATCAATAGTTGATTGAACTAGCAACCCCATCGCTTGTTTCACCCGCTTTGCTCTTGATCGTGTCATCGGCCTGCCTTTGATTATCAACGGGTCTCGTTATGCTCTTGTCTTCGTCGGGCTCGGCTCCTGGATCACATCAGTTGTATTATCATTAAGTTTGTTAAATTGGGACTTTAACTAAGAATTTGAAGAGTTTTTAAGCCATAAAAGAAATAATCCATACAAAATTTTTTATAAAAACATTTACAAAATGAAAATAAAGGAAAATGAACCATTCATATGCTTTGTAACCTATCTTTATCAATGCCCAATAATAAAATAATTATTTCACCTAATTAACTTGATATAATTGTTCCTAAAGTGCAAAATGAGGAGTTTTTTTTAACTAAAATTAATTTTGTAAAAATATTTTATAAAAGCATCTACATGGTAATTTGAATTTGGGTTGCCTTTATGAAATACCATGTAGATGACCATTGAGGCAACCGAGTTATTCATTAAATCTTTGTCATCAAATTTACTTACACTTAATCTCTTTAATTGTTGGGCTTTTAATTAACTTATAGCTTGGACTTTCATAATCTTAAATGGGTTGAGGTTCCATAGTTCGTTTCTCAAATGGGCTAAGCTTGTGGTGCTAGATTATCACAAAATAATAGCCTAATTTCATTTAATTTCTCGGGCTTCTGCATCTCTTACACCTCAAACAAAATTTCGTCCTCGAAATTTACCTTATGGATTTGTAAAGAGTGTCAGATATTTGTCTTTGACTTCTTCTTCTCTTTCCCAAGTAGATTATTCTATTTCATGATTATTCCATTGCACTTTGACCAGTTGAATCTCCTTGTCTGTAACTTATGTACCTTAAATCCAGTATTTTAATCTATAATTCCTCATAAGATAAATCTTTTTGTACTTCTAGGGATTGATAATTGAACACATGATTAGGATCATGTATATACTTC
>NW_019257665.1:19850-22264 GCF_002742605.1 Olea europaea var. sylvestris
CAAACCAGCAAATCACTAATCCTAGTTGCTTCACAAGTTAAATCAATCAAACAATTACGGATTTGATGTTTAACTTAGCAACAAATTGTAATGAATAACAAACTAGTATGTATCCTAGCAATTAAACACAACAATCATTGAAAATAAGTGCAAAAGGATGTTCAATACCCAAAAACATAAATTAAACTAATAAAAAAAATTCGAACTCACAGTTGTATAGATTTCGGGGCTTCAATGTCCTCGAACAAGTATGAAAAATTAGCTAGACATCTTCAATTTTAGAGCACAAAAGAGAGAAAAGTGATTTGGGGGCGTTCTCTCTCGTTCTATGGTGAATTAGGGTATTTATATGGTGAAAGGATTTGTTTCCATACATGGTTGGACGGAAAAAGGAAACTAAACATCGCATCAAAAGTTTTTACCATGCGACCGCATGGTTATATTGTGTGCTACTGCATGGTTATGTCAAAACAAGGTACTGAGTTCGCTGAAATGGATTGTGCGACGGCATGGAAAATGAACCATGCGACCGCATGGCTCATATGATTTTATCCGCCGGATAGTTTTCAATATTTTTGTCATAACTTTCTCTCCCAATATCCGATTGAGGTGATTTAAGATGTGTTAGAAAGCAAACTAAAAGGGATACAACTTTTATTCAGATGTCATCTTTCAATTCTATTGACTACCATGTTGAAAATGGGTCCCAATATGAAGCTAAAAATCGGTACATAACCCTTTCGATCGAAAATTGATGTGTGATTATACTTCGACTATATTTCACCCCTTTGACTTCTTTCCTCATCAACTTCACCTCTAAAACTCTTGAATCTTCATTCCATCGCTCATCTTATCTCGAAATTATTTGCAACTTGGTCCTTGAACTTTCATCTTCTCTTTTCTTGGCCTCTTTTTCTTGTTTTCCAACACTTTAAATCTTCCATCAATTGACCTTAAAATCTTTCACTTCTTCATTTCACCTTCTGGTTCAACTTTTAGATATTTGAAATTTAGTCCTTGAACTTTTGATTTCTTTCACTTTGGTCTTTTTTCACTCCTTTCCTCTAATTTATGCCATAATCATCCAATTACGACCTAAATCAAAATATAAGGGTACTCAGTACATTTAGGCGTCAATTCGTCACAAAAATGCAAGTATTAATGGATGAAAAATATGACATTTTATGTCTTATCAACATGCAAAGTCGAGGGCCACAACAAATCTCTCCTGTCTAAAAATAGATGAGAGAGAAGGGACAAGATGAATTTGAGGAGCAAGGTTAGCCTATCTCAGCCTCCTCGGTATCAAGCCGAAGAAGAAGATTCAGATAGCCCATATAGATCTATCAAATTGGATGATGATGATGATAGTCTTTTTTCACTAGAGTTGATGAATATTCATGTCTCCAACCATTTTGTGCCACCAAAAATTTCCAAATATGAAGGGAATGTAAAATATCTCAACAATTACAAGATTTACATGAGTATGAGAAATTCCTCGTATGCACTAAAATATAGGGTCTTCCACCTTACACTTAGTAGGGCTACTAAATATGTTATAGCCGAATACTGGAAGGGAGTATTAGAAGTTGAGTAGACCTTAACAAGGCCTTCTTGAACCAATACTTGTCTAGCAAAGATGGAGAAGCCCATGTTCAACACCTCCAAGACATGAGGTAATAGGTAGATGAAATCTTAAAGAGGTACCTAGCTTGCTTAATCGATGAATTGACCTACTGTGAATAGGCTACTAATAGAGAAGTCCTTTTCACCCTAAGAGGAGGCCTCAACATTAATACACTCTTCTGCATGAATGAACAAATAAGAATCCCAATATATATGATACATTGGTGAAAATGACGAAAAGTAAGATTGTCGATGAAGAATTGACTGACCATTGAAAGAGAACCTCTATGGAACTTTTATTCACTCAAAGAGAAAGACGAGGCCCCGTTTCCCACATGGTGAATCAACAAAGGACTCAAGTTTGACATACCATCATCCTTATCTCAAGTCCCTTTACGCGCCTATGAAGAAGTTGGACCCTGCATCACAAGGCAATAAACCCATCCGAGGTTAAAGGTAGGGACTATTGCAGTGAGCCTAGAAGTAGACCCTATTATACCTATCATTGAATCTATAGTCACGGTACAAATGGTTTTATGTCCAAGCTACAGTACGTAGAACTAATCAATGTAGTACGGACAGAAGGGATGTTCACTACCTACAAAGGAATTCATCCTCACCTAGGTATGATCAATAGCTTAGGTGAGACAAGGCGCGGCAACATCTCAGGGAGATTTTCCTAGGTATATGATAGATGAAAATAAGGAAAGCCCAGAAGTGGCCTGAGGCTAAGGAGAGACCCTTGACAGACATGGATTATGTTTCCATCAGAGATATAGATACAATCG
>NW_019257665.1:30165-31465 GCF_002742605.1 Olea europaea var. sylvestris
AATAAAAGAAATAAAAAAATTATTTCTTCATTTTCTTCCCCATCCACTTCATTATTTTTTGGGTTTGGGAAAAGTGTACATTTTCAAAAAATGAGAATTCTATGATATGTTTGGAGTCTCTTATGATAATTATCCACGCTTGAAGCATGTCTTAATTTCAAAGTTGAATATCCCATACAATCACGACTAAACCAAATCCATGGCACCACTACACCATCGCCATTACGCCTTCTATTACACCTATAAATTACGTGGCATCTACAGTTCAATTAAATAATAGCATCTTAAGTTTGGATTGGCCCTATCTAATCAAGTAACATCATATTGAGCTTGGAGCTCAGCCCATCATGCACACTTGGCCCATATATGTGTGTGTGAACCAATATACCAAGAACCGAGGAAGGGGAATGGGTGGTCCAATGGAACCGCAAAGTTTCATTGATAGTCAAAAGTATGTTATTTTAACATTAGCCAAACCCCTTTTCCATCTCTTGAACTCATTTTTCTTTCGTTCATCGTTGCCTTGACTGTCGGATTGCAAACGATTGCTGAACATTTTTCTCAATCGACAGTGTTCAATATGCAGATGATGTCTATGTGGAGGGGGTGAAGTAAGGATTTTGTTGGCACATTTTTTAGGTTATTGATTGGTGCTGTTTGTGGGAAACAATATGTTAACGATGTTATCACCACGTCCAAAATTTGCAAGAGAAAGATAATTTTTCGGGCAATTCTCTACCAAAAAATAAAAGAAGTCAGCCACAACAAATAAAAAATTGGAGTTAATGGACTACGGTCTAAAAATTTTTCCTTGAAGATAGAAGGTTTCTTGACTTTAACAGGTACTTATTTAGTTATTACTTGCCTATCACTATCATCGAGCCTGACTATAAGGCCTCGTCTATCAGAGACCAGCTTATAAGACTCTCATAGTTTCGAGAGTTATTCGAGGGATGTTTATTCTCCACCTCACCAGATGCTTATTCCCGAACTTCGTGAGATGCTTAGCTTCGTCTCTCACTATCGTGTAACTTAGTTATAAGACCTCATCATTTTGAGGTCAGCTTGTAAGTGATATGATCCAGGAGTCGAGCCCGACGAAGGCAAGTGCGAGACGAGACCCGTTGATAGTCGATGGCGAACCAATGGTGCGATCAAGGGTAAAGCAAGTGAAACAAGCATTAGGATTGGTCGTTCAAGAAACCATTGATGGAACTATGTTCGGGACTCAAAATGGAGCAACTTTCATGTTCGGGTCGAAGGCCGAATCAACTTGGATCAATTTGTTATCAAGCGACGA
>NW_019257666.1:0-1103 GCF_002742605.1 Olea europaea var. sylvestris
CTTTAGTTTACACTTTGCTACGCGACATTACCCTATTTTACAGTATAAATTTCAAACAGTTTTTTCGTCCAATTGACACTTGAAAACAATGCAAGTATCAAACAACGTGTTAGAAATCAGTGTACGAATAGGAAAGTTCAAACGATAAGAACCTTGTGACATGTACACTATGGTGTACACATTAGTTTGCATTTCGCAACGTCACGTTACCCGGTTAGATAGTTTAAATTTCAAACAATTTTTCGACCCAATTAACACTTGACAACAATGTAAGTGTCAACCTACGTGTTAAAAATCAATGCACAAACAACAAAGTTCAATCGATAAGAGCCTTGCTACACGTACACTATGGTGTACACTTTAGTTTACACTTTTCTACGTGACATTACCCTATCTGATTGTATAAATTTCATACTGTTTTCCCATCCAAATGACACTTGCCAACAGTGCAAGTGTCAAACAACATGTCAAAAATCAGTGTAAGAATAGCAAAGTTAAATCGGTAAGAACCTTACTACATGTACACTATGGTGTACACTTTAGTTTACACTTTGCCACGTGACATTACCTTGTTGGATAATTTAAATTTGAAACAATTTTCCCATCCCATTAACGCTTGAAAAAATGCAAATGTCAACCAATGAGTCAAAAATTAGTGCACAAATAGCAAAGTTCAATCGATAAAAAACTTTTACACGTACACTATGGTGTACACTTTAGTTTACACTTTGCTACGTTACATTACTTGGGTTGATAGTTTAAATTTCAAACAATTTTCCCATCCAATTAATACTTGACAACAATGCAAGTGTCAACCAATGTGTCAGAAATCGGTAAACAAATTGCAAAGTTCAATCGGTAAGAACCTGGCTACATGTACACTATGGTTTACACTTTAGTTTACACTTCGCTACGTGACATTACCCTCTTTGACTTTATAAATTTCAAACAGTTTTTCCATCCAATTGACGCTCGACAACAACGCAAGTGTCAAATAACGTTTCAAAAATCAGTGTACGTGTAACAAAGTTCAATTTGTAAGAACCCTGCTACATGTACACTATTGTGTACACTTTAGTTTACACTTTGCAACGTGACATTAC
>NW_019257667.1:0-1103 GCF_002742605.1 Olea europaea var. sylvestris
GGGGGGGGGGGGGGGGGGGGGTTGAACCCAAACTTTGAGATCCCTCACCCCTAAAGTTTTGTGAGGGAGATAAATAGCAGGATGTGTCCTAGTAGGCCAGAGAATAAGAGCTGTCTGTACATTGTGCCTACAAAGAGTCCAATTTCATGTCTCAGGAATCGAACCCCCACACTATCTATCTAACAATTTAAGGTTATATAGGAGGTGGTTCAACAAAGGGAAAACCATTTATTTAGTTGAACATATTTAGTTACATTATCGGTTTAACTCATTCAATGAACTAACCCTTCCTTGTTTATGACAGGATATGTTTGGTGCAGGGACTGATACAACATATACTGCTTTGGAGTGGACATTGGCCGAGGTTTTTAGGCACCCAGAAATAATGAAGAAACTGCAGAATGAGGTGACACAAGTAGTCGGAAGCAAATTAAATGTAACAGAAGATGACATAGAGAAAATGCCTTACTTAAAGGCAGTGATGAAAGAGAGCCTTAGACTGCACCCTCCAATTCCATTGCTGATTCCACGAGAATCGACCCAAGACACTAAAGTAATGGGGTACCACATTGCAGCCAGAACACAAGTGATCATCAATGCGTGGACAATCGCAAGAGATCCCACGCATTGGGAAAATCCCGAAGAATTTAATCCAGAAAGATTCTTAAAGAACACGGCAGTGGACTTTCGAGGGTTAAATTTTGAGTTCATTCCATTTGGTTCTGGTCGAAGAGGCTGCCCTGGTATTACATTTGCCATTGCTGTTAATGAGTTGGCATTAGCAAAATTGATGCTTAACTTTGATTTTGCACTACCAGTTGGAGCAAAAGATTGGGACATGACTGAAGCTGTTGGAAGCACTGTCCATAAAAAGAATCCTCTACTTGTCGTCGCCACTCCTCGTTCTTTCTAGTTCAAGTTAAAAGTAGAATAAAGCTAGTCAGATAAGCTAAAAAACAGGTATTCGGAGATCAATTGATTTGGCAGAAAGTGGTTGGTTGTTTTTTTTTAATTTTTTTTAAGTGTCCAATCATGCTTAGACACACGTCTATCCTTTTTATCCTATTTTTGAGCTTGTCTCTGTAGCATTGTTGTTGAAAGTA
>NW_019257668.1:0-1103 GCF_002742605.1 Olea europaea var. sylvestris
CCTTGATGTTGTGGTTTAGGGTTTATGATGTAATCTGCAGTTTCATGTTATCTTGAATGTTTTTCGGATCCTGTTTGTAATAATATCCAACAAAAGTTTTACCAAATCCACAGATTGACCATTTTTATCATTTAAACGATTATCATGTGTAGTTCACATTCTTTTTCTTTCGAAAGTTTCATGTGCATATAATTTACGTATTGAGATTCAAAATCAAAACATTTTTGTTGTGACACTATGATGAAATGTAATTTAAATTGGTAGATACATACGTATATATGACTCTAGATATATTTTAATTAGATTTTGGGAGGTTGCAGGAGAATAGATGAGAGTTCAACTATTTAATTTTGAATTCTTAATTTAATTTTCCTCTAATTTGATATCGAAAACAATCTTGACATTCTAAAATGGAATATTAATGTCTAACGAAAAGGTACAAGAGAAAGAGCATTGACCATTTCTTTATCTTCCTTCTGCTCCAGCATTTTTTGATAATTGAGTACCCTCAAAGGAAAATGCCACATACAACCTTACACCCTCTCACATGGAAGGGGGTCCACGAATATTATAATACATGTGGGCTCCCCTCGATGTGAGGAGAGTGTAAGGCTGTGTGTACACCATTGTGTATACACTGCACAATCCACCATCAAAATATATATACTTTAGGCATCTCTTTCATTTGCTATATTAAAATAGAATTTCGAGGAGTACACTAAGATCAAATAGATGGAACAAAACAAGAAAATGGAATCAATACTCACTGTAAAAGGGAAACCTTAGCTAATTAAGCAGTTATAATTTATTTACAGTAAAGATCAATAATCTAAGCCCATGTTTGGAATTGGCTAATGTTTATAAATAATCAAGTCACTTTCTATCCACACATACCACGACACCTACAAGTAATGATTACTTATTCACCACTCCTATATTTTTATTTATATATTAAATCGTTTAGAAACACTTCTCAAACAAGCTTTAAGACTATAAATATGAACGGAATTTAAAATTGCATGAATAAATTTAATTGAATGTCTCGTCGAGATACTAAGATTACTCATTTGTGTGATTTATAGTCGGTATAGTTTGTCTTAATC
>NW_019257669.1:0-1103 GCF_002742605.1 Olea europaea var. sylvestris
ATAAGAAGAATATATATTTTCATCAGCTTTGTGACCGTTGATTGTCGGGTCAAAGAAGGGATGCAATTTTCCACTATCTTTTTCTTGGTTTCTTCTGCTTTTCACTTTTTCCACAGAGGTAACCCAATAGACGGGCACTAGTGAAAAGGAGATTCTTGAGGTTGGGTACAGTGGGGTGGGGTGGGTTTAGAAGCTGATGTTTATATTTACATCGTAGTATGTTTGAAATTCGGATTCCTTTTCGTGTTTGGCCGTTTGGGGCTGGAATTTGACGTGCGGTTCTAGTTGTGGTGTGGGAGAGAATTCTCAGATTTGTATACATTAATATATGTTGATGAGTTGGAGTTCTTGATCTGGTTTTTGGCTGTTCGAAATGCTGTTCATATGACTTAGTTGTGTGTTCATGTTTGTGGCAGTTCGAAGTGCTGTTCATATGAAGAATTGCTTTGTTTTTTCCATGAAGGTTTTGGATTACAACCTCAACTTTGCTGTTGATCCCTTTATCAGTTCGCATCGAAGAGTGATGAGTTGCATGAAATGGAGACTATCAGACTCTGTTGAATATGGTGTTTTTTGCAGCTAATTTTGCATTCTTGTTTCTGGTCATAGAATTTTGTAATTAAAGCAAAACAGATTCCATAAATCGGTCACTAACATTTTCAAATGTGAAAGCTTCATTACAACCAAAGTCAACTACTAAAACAAACGGCAATCAACATACAACAAACGTAATATAACCGATTACATAAACATGGAGTCTGACAAATGCTACAAAAGTCTTTAAACCGGTCACGAAGTTGGAACAAATTCATGGAACTTTTTCCGTTTCCTTTCCCATTATCCTCCTTTTTTCCTGTGCGGATAGTTATGTTGATTGATATGTCTGCTTCTTCTCGCTCAGTTATTTGAGTAACTCTCTTCAACGTACAAGACAAATTTTCCATCAAATCTTTATCCTTACATTCCCCACTAGACTATATTTAGGCTCCAAACATGTAATAAATACAATCTGGAAATAACATGAGAGTAGATATCATCCATGGCTGCTGGGGTGAGTATTCTTAAACCAAAAAATGGAGTGAACAATGTAAAACTGCATTACA
>NW_019257670.1:0-1103 GCF_002742605.1 Olea europaea var. sylvestris
GTATAAGGGATTTCGGGCATTTTTCGAAATAATGAGCCCTTGCATATTTGGAACGCTTGGATTGTCGGCGTTCGAAGAATTGATCGTAAGTTTTGCACACGGTGTCCGTTTTGGGCCCATAAGTACTTTTTGGAAATGTAGCGATCGTTTTGGATTGAACTCACGACTTCTTCGTGACGTATAAGGGATTTCGGCCCTTTTTCGAAAGAATGAGCACTTGCATACTTGGAACGCTTGGATTGTCGGCGTTCGAAGAATTGAGCGAAACTTTTGCTCACGGTGTTCGTTTTGGGCCCATAAGTACTTTTTGGAAATGTAGTGACCGTTATGGATTGACCTCACAACTTCATCGTGACGTATAAGGGATTTCGGCCCTTTTTCGAAAGAATGAGCACTTGCATACTTGGAACGCTTGGATTGTCGGCGTTCGAAGAATTGAGCGAAACTTTTGCTCACGGTGTTCGTTTTGGGCCCATAAGTACTTTTTGGAAATGTAGTGACCGTTATGGATTGACCTCACAACTTCATCGTGACGTATAAGGGATTTCGGCCCTTTTTCGAAAGAATGAGCACTTGCATACTTGGAACGCTTGGATTGTCGGCGTTCGAAGAATTGAGCGAAACTTTTGCTCACGGTGTTCGTTTTGGGCCCATAAGTACTTTTTGGAAATGTAGCGATCGTTTTGGATTGAACACACAACTTCATCGTGACGTATAAGGGATTTCGGCCCTTTTTCAAAAGAATGAGCATTTGCATATTTGGAACGCTTGGATTGTCGGCGTTCGAAGAATTGAGCGTAACTTTTGCAAACGGTGTACGTTTTGGGCCCATAACTACCTTTTGGAAATGTAGCGATCGTTTTGGATTGAACTCACAACTTCGTCATGACTTATAAGGGATTTCAGCCATTTTTCGAAAGAATGAGCACTTGCATACTTGGAACGCTTGGATTGTCGGGGTTGGAAGAATTTAGCATAACTTTTGCACACGGTGTCAGTTTTGGGCCCATAAGTACTTTCTGGAAATGTAGCGACCGTTTTGGATTGAACACACAACTTCGTCGTGACGTATAAGGGATTTCGGGCATTTTTTGAAATAATGA
>NW_019257671.1:0-1103 GCF_002742605.1 Olea europaea var. sylvestris
AAAAAAAAAATCTTAAATATATAACATAGTTTATTCCGTCTATTAAGTTGTGCGGTCTTACAAAACAATGTTCAAAGCAACATGTAGCAATTTCTAATACTTTGTTGTGTGGATTTTGATAATTTACAGGTTGAAGCGATTTTTTAAAACAATGAATGTAGTTGTGATTAACAATAATTTGCATATTTTTACTCGTGAAGTTTTCCATGTTATTCTAAAAAGTAATGCTATTCGTAGTCGTTCACTGAGATAGTCGCTTCACGTGACATACACATAACAGGTAGTTGTTATTTGATACATGAGCTAATAAAAAAATTACCACATTAATGCATCAAATAATCACATGTCATGTGTATGCCACGTATGACCACTATTAGAGTGAGCGACTGCGAATAACATTATTCTATTCTAAAATACCCTCATATTTATGTATGTGTCATTTTGCATCGACTGATTAACAATAATTTGTTTATACACACACGCGCGCGCGCACATGTACATACGTACATACACGAACTTTGTTATTTATTATATATGCAGTTTTGTAAATTGTAAATTATCATAGAGAGAGTCAAAATTCTTGTCCCCATGAATGTAATATGATGGCACAATGTTAAAGATAATGGAAAATATGGTAAAGAACTAGATGAAAAAGATGTGAGAAATTATTGGAGAATTAGACATGGAAAATCTTTCAAAGATGAGAGATAAATATGGAAGATGGGATTTGATTGGCTCATATATATTTTTCATTCCTACTCCTTTATGTCAATATTTGGGGAGTAAAAAGGTTGAAAATTAATTAAGAACTTTTAATATAATTGTATAAGGTGTAGTATACACATTAAATAATATGGTCAAATAATTAGTGAGATAAATTAATTGTAAGTTGTTATAAGAAGATAGAAAAGTGAAGAGACAATGAAAGTCAATAAATTTTTTGTGTATTTTATTAATAACAAAAGTTCTATATGTATAGGGCTGTAATGGTACAATTGTCATTCACTAATAAATTTACCATTTACAACGTCTCCCTTGAATGATATATTACAATATATTTGTCTCGTTAAAACCTTGTTTAATAAAAATCCAATAAAAAAAAA
>NW_019257672.1:0-1103 GCF_002742605.1 Olea europaea var. sylvestris
AAAAAAAAAAAAAAAAAAAAAAAAAAAAAAAGAAGGGGGGGGGCACCCGGTCATCTAAGCCAGTGGATATGATCACAACTTACGATTGTTAACTCGATCTACCGCAGGTTTATGTCCATGGGATATAACAACCATACAGTTACTTCCAAGCAATCAACAGTTTCTGGCGATGTAGTGACAAGACAAAGATATGAAAGAACAAAATCATCACTCGAGACAGAGTTGAGAGACCTCCGGGAGCGTTATCTCCAAATGAGTCTCAAATATGCTGAAGTCGAGGCCCAGCGTGAGGATCTTGTGATGAAGCTGAAAGCAAACAAGGGTGGAAAGAGGTGGTTCTCATGAAACTGGCACCAGCAAAATACATCTGCATTATTTACTATAATAGGTCAGTTCTATTATACATGTACTATACATATTTTTTTTGTAGAAAGTACACTTATTCAAGTATCAGTTAATAACTCAAATAGGAAAATTGCTTGCAATTAGTAGGACCAATAACTCTTGGACAGCAGAATTTAATCTTGTGCCAGTAAGATTATATACACAGAATGAAATAAATAAACTTGCAAAGTTCAAATTGGCTCCCATCTGAGATGACCACCTTCTATGAACTATGTATTCTATTAATTGCTTTACTCTTGGTGTAACTATTATGTACTGGAACATATTCGAAGATTGGTTGTGCAACTGAATGTCCATTTTTCCCATATTCTGTCCATTTTCCCATATTCTGAATCTCCAATCTGATCCTGCTGTCTGATATGTTATGTTCTGGTAGACATATCGGTCTTTGTTTATCTCTATCACTGCCTAAAAGGAAGAATAAGAAAGACTAGTGAAATTGTCACTTCCGAGGAATAATTATTGGACGAAACCTTATTTGAAACTTTTGGAAAATTGATAGTAGATACGAAATCTTGTCTATAGTTGGGTATAAACATGATGAAGCGCGACCTTCTTGAAATATTTTTTTAAATCACCCTAGTACGAGAGATGAAGCCAAGCTTAGTGGTTGATAAACTCTCCAATAATCACTTCTAGTTTGTGAAACAACATATCTTGGATTGGAATATCCAATATTCCCACTAGAATCCTACATA
>NW_019257673.1:0-1103 GCF_002742605.1 Olea europaea var. sylvestris
TCTATGAAAATTTGGGACTTTACAACCAAACTGATTGCTGCGATACTTACTGCGAGGTACAACAACAAAGGTTTCCCAATGTTAGGTTTGGAGAGGAGATGAGCCTATCCCAAGTGTTATTTTAGCATTTGTAGGGCTTCTTCACATTCCGTCATCCTTTGGAATTTATTCCCCCTTTCAAAATCTTGAAAAATCAGAGACATTTGTTAGTTACCTTTGAAATAAAATGGCTTAGGGCTGCTATACGACCGATGGGACCCTACAATTCCTTTATTTTTTGTGGTGACCTCATCTCGACCAGTGCCTTAATCTTTTTCAGATTACTTTCAATACCCCTTTGATTTACCATGTAGCCTAGGAACTTTCCCAAGGTGACTCCAAGATCACATTTGAGAAGATTCAGTAGCATTCTAGACCTCGTCAAGGTGTGGGATGTGGTTTTCCATTTTCAAGCTTTTTTACCACCATATCATCTACTTATACTTCCATGGTTTTTCAATTGAGGTACGCAAAAATCTTATTGACCAATCTTTTATAGGTGTCCCCATGTTTTTCGACCCAAATGGCATCACCCTATAGCAATATATGCTTTGATCCATAATGAAAGATGTATGTTCCTCGTCTACCTAGTACTTTGGGATTTGGTTGTAACCTGATAAGCGTCTATAAAGCTAAACAGCTCATGTCCTGCAATGGAGTCAACTAGCTGGTCAATTCGGGAAAGTGGGAAGCCTGGTTTAAGTTGGAGAAATCTATACACATCCTCCACTTCTCATTATGTTTTTTCACCAATACAGGATTCAACACCCACCTTGGATAGATTGTTTTTCTAATAAAGTGATTAGCAATCAACTTTTTTACCTCATCTTTCAATGCCTCATATGTTTTTGGGTTTAAGGCTCTTCTCTTCTGCTCGTGAATGTTAGCTTTCGAATCAATCTTCAAATGGTGGCAACTTACCTTTCGATTGATGACAACCATATTCTCTTGCTTCCAAGCAAAACGTCCAAGTTGCTACATAGGAAGGCTTTCAACCTCTCATTTACTATTGCTAGTGGGTTTTTACCGACCTGCAAAGACTTGGATGGATCCTTAGAATCCAC
>NW_019257674.1:0-1103 GCF_002742605.1 Olea europaea var. sylvestris
TGTCTCATTTTTTGGCTACTATCGTGTGAATTACTAAACAATATGAACTTGATGTTGGGTAAAAATGTTTAAATGAGAAAGTATAATTATTTTCGAACTCTTCCACTTACTGAGCTATAAACTCATATTTTTCACGATTTTTCTTACAAGTAGTATTGGTCTCTGATAGCTTGAGGAGCCTGGTGGTTTTAGAATTAGAGCCACACGACATATTGAGAGACACGATTCATTCCTAGTAAAACATGAAGTAATCGTTTTGAGCCCATTGCATTATATTTTTCATAAATATTTGATTTTGGCGCATATTTTGTAGTAAATCATGGTCAAACTTGGTGGTGAATCTGACATCTAGTCAGCATCTATTATTGGCACACATCACGTTCTTAGTCCATTAGGATGATTCGAGACGGGGCGTGTCATATAATATCAAATTCAGTTTTACAAAACTCTAGGCTATTGTCTATTCTTAAGAATTTAATCATTTTCCTAGTTTGGTTTTCTACTTGTCTTTTCTAGCTATTAAAGTGGTGAAATGGTTTTTTAAAGTATTCAAGAACTCTTCCAATGGTCTTCTAATGTTCATTACTAGGATTGCTAGTAAACTTACTATGCTTACTAATTGTAAATGTTATGTCCAATCTTGTGCATTGAACTGCATACATTAGACTCCCTATAATACTTGTGTACTCCAATTGAACAACTGCCCTTCTATCATTCTTTATAGGTTTTGAAGTTGGATTAATAGGGGTACTGTATTCTTTTATGTTCAAATGTTTGAACTTATTTATCACATTCTCAACATAATGTGATTGACTTAAATTATAAACCCGACTAGTTTTAGTAACTATAATACCCAAAATGGTAGCCACTTATTCAAGATCCTTCATTTTGAATGTGGAAGAAAGAAATCTCTTCGTTTTTTCTATTTTATCCATGTGATTACTTGGAATCAACATGTCATTAACATATAGGCAAATAAATGTCACATAAGTTAGAATACAAACATTTATCCACACTATTATGTTTTAAAAAAATGAAATGATGGATAAATCAATTTTTTCTTGTCATTTCTTGGGAGCTTGCTTCAAACCGTTTAATAACTT
>NW_019257675.1:0-1103 GCF_002742605.1 Olea europaea var. sylvestris
GATGACGAAAATGCCCCTGGCACGATTTTTGTTTTCGATCAACCTGTCAAATTTAAGTCAATTCGACTCCGTCGCGAAAAATGGCTAAATATCCCCTGCGGCGGTTTTTGTATCCGATCAACCTGTCAAATTTGAGCCCATTTCGACACCGTCGCGAAAGATGACGAAATTGTCCCTGGCACGGTTTTTGTTTCCGATCAACCTGTAAAATTTTAGCCCATTCTGACGCCGTCTCGAAAAATGACTAAATTGTCCCTTTGGCGGTTTTTGTTTCCGATCAACCTGTAAAATTTTAGCCCATTCCGACACCGTTGCGAAAAATGACGAAATTGCCCCTGGCACGATTTTTGTTTCCGATCAACCTATCAAATTTGAGCACATTTCGACACCGTCGCGAAGAATGACGAAATTGCCCCCGGTGCGATTTTTGTTTCCGATCAACCTATCAAATTTGAGCACATTTCGACACCGTCGCGAAGAATGACGAAATTGCCCCCGGTGCGATTTTTGTTTCCGATCAACCTATCAAATTTGAGCACATTTCGACACCGTCGCGAAGAATGACGAAATTGCCCCCGGTGCGATTTTTGTTTCCGATCAACCTGTCAAATTTAAGCCCATTCGACACCGTCGCGAAAAATGACGAAATTGCCCCTGGCACGATTTTTGTTTCCGATCAACCTGTCAAATTTTAACCCATTCGACTCCGTCGCGAAAAATGACTGAATTGCCCCTGGGGCGGTTTTTGTTTCCGATCAACCTGTCAAATTTTAGCCCATTTCGACACCGTCGCGAAAATAAAGAAATTTACCCCTGCGCAATTTCTGTTTCCCATCAACCTGCAGAATTTTAGCCCATTCCGACACCGTCGTGAAAAATGACGAAATTACCCTTACTGCGGTTTTTGTTTCCGATCAACTTGTCAAATTTTAGTCCATTCCGACACCGTCGCGAAAAATGACGAAATTGTCCCGGGCGCGGTTTTTTTTTCCGATCAACCTGTCAAATTTTAGCCCATTTCGACACCCTCACGAAAAATGAAGAAATTGCCCCTGGAACGATTTTTGTTTCCGATCAACCTGTCAAATTTGAGCCCATTCCGA
>NW_019257676.1:0-2684 GCF_002742605.1 Olea europaea var. sylvestris
TGCCAAATCTTCATCCATTCTGAGACCATCGCGATGAGTTGCAAATTTGCCCTTGGCGCGGTTTTTGTTTCGAATCAACCTGCCAAATTTCAACTCATTCCAACACCGTCGGGACTAATGACAAAATTGTCCCTCGCGCGATTTTCGTTTCGGATCAACCAGTCAAATATTTGCCCAATCCCACACCGTCGCGACAAATGACGAAATTGCCTCCGACAAAATTTTTGTTTCCAATCAATCTGCCAAATTTTAGCCCATTCCGAGACCGTCGGAACAAATGAAAAAATTGCCCCTGGCGCGATTTTTGTTTCCGATCAACCTCCCAAATTTCAACAAATTCCGACAACTTCGCTGCAAATGACGAAATTACCTCTGGCGCATTTTTGTTTCCAATCAACTTGCCAAATTTTTGCCCATTCCCACGCCGTCGCGACAAATGACGAAATTGCCCCTGTGCAATTTTTGCATCCAATCAATCTGCCAAATTTTCATCCATTCTGAGACCATCATGACGAATTGCAAATTTGCCTTGGCGCGGTTTTTGTTTCGAATCAACCTACCAAATTTCAACCCATTCCGACACTGTCGGGACTAATGACGAAATTGCCCCTGGCGCGATTTTCGTTTCCGATCAACCAGTCAAATTTTTGCCCAATCCCACGCCGTCGTGACAAATGACGAAATTGCCTCCGACGAAATTTTTGTTTCCAATCAATCTGCCAAATTTTAGCCCATTCCGAGACCGTCGGAACAAATGAAAAAATTACCCCTGGCGTGATTTTTGTTTCCGATCAACCTGCCAAATTTCAACACATTCCGACAACGTCGCGACAAATGACGAAATTACCTCTGGCATATTTTTGTTTCCAATCAACTTGCCAAATTTTTGCCCATTCCCACGCCGTCGCGACAAATGATGAAATTGCCCCTGGTGCAATTTTTGTATCCAATCAATCTGCCAAATTTGGGCCCATTCCGACAACGTCGCGACCAATGACAAAATTGCCTCAGGCGAAATTTTTGTTTCCAATCAATCTGCCAAATTTTAGCCCATTCCGAGATCGTCGTGACAAATGAAAAAATTGCCCCTGGCGCGATTTTTGTTTCCGATCAACCTGTCAAATTTCAACACACTCCGACAACGTCGCGACAAATGACGAAATTACCTCTGGCACGATTTTTGTTTCCAATCAACCTACCAAATTTTTGCCCATTCCCATGCCGTCGTAACAAATGACGAAATTGCCCCTGTTGCAATTTTTGTATCCAACCAATTTGCCAAATTTCGGCCCATTCCAACAGCATCGCGATAAATGACAAAATTGCCCCTGATGAAATTTTTGTTTACAATCAATCTGCCCAATTTTAGCCCATTCTGACACCGTCACGAAAAATGACGAATTGCCCTTGGCACGATTTTTGTTTCCGATCAACATGCCAATTTCAACACATTCCGACAATGTCGCGACAAATGACGAAATTACCTCTGGCATAATTTTTGTTTCCAAACAACCTACCAAATTTTGGCCCATTCTGACACCGTCGAGACTAAAGACGAAATTTCCCTTGGCATGATTTTGGTTTCCAATCAACCTGCCAAATTTCAACGTAATCTGACAACGTTGTGAAAAACGACGAAATTGCCCCTGGCGCGATTTTCATTTCTGATCAACCAGTCAAATTTTTGCCCATTTCCACGCCATAGTGACAAATGACGAAATTACCCCGGGCACGGTTTTTGTTTTCGATCAACCTGTCGAATTTCGGCACATTCCGACACCGTCGCGACAAATGACGAAATTGCGCCTGGCACGATTTTTGTTTCGGTTCAACCTGTTAAATTTCAGCCCATTCTAACACCGTCGTGACAAATGACGAAATTTTCCCTGGAGCGGTTTTTGTTTCCAATCAACCTGCCAAATTTCAACTCATTCGGACACCTTCGCAAAAAATGATGAAACTGCCTCTGACGCGATTTTTGCTTCCGATCAACATGTCAAATTTCAGCCCATTCCGACGCTGTGGCGACAAATGATAAAATTGTCGCAATTATTGTTTCCAGTTGATTTGCCAAATTTCAGCCCATTCCGAGATCGTCTCGACAAATGACAAAATTGCCCCTGGCGCGATTTTTGTTTCCAATCAACCTGTCAAATTTCAACACATTCCGACAACGTTACGACAACTGACGAAATCTCCCGTGGCACGATTTTTGTTTCCAATCAACCTGCCATATTTTGGCCCATTCTGACACCGTCACGAAATATGACGAAATAGCCTCTGACGCGATTTTTGCTTCCGATCAACCGGTCAAATTTCAGCCCATTCCGATGCCGTCGCGACAAATGATAAAATTGTCCCCGGTGCAATTTTTTTTTCCAATCGATCACCCAAATTTTAGCCCATTCCGAGACCGTCGTGACAAATGACAAAATTTTCCCTGGCGCGATTTTTGTTTCCAGTCAAGCTGCCAAATTTCAACACATTTCGACAACGTTACGACAACTGACGAAATTTCTCGTGATGCGATTTTTGTTTCCAATCAACCTGCCATATTTCGGCCCATTCTGACACAGTCGCGAAAAGTAATGAAATTGCCCGTGGTGAGGTTTTTGTTTCCGATCAACCTGTCAAATTTTAGCCCATTCCGACACCATTGCGACAAATCACGAAATTGCCCCCGA
>NW_019257676.1:10387-12879 GCF_002742605.1 Olea europaea var. sylvestris
CGATTTTGACACCATCGCGAAAAATGACGAAATTATCCCTGGCGCGATTTTTGTTTCAGTTCAACCTGACAAATTTTAGCCAATTCCGACACCATCGCGACAAATGACGAAATTTCCCCTGGCGAGATTTTTGTTTCCGATCAACCTGTCAAATTTCAGCCCATTACGACACCGTCATGACAAATGACGAAATTGCCCCTGGCGCGATTTTTGTTTCCAATAAACCTTCCAAATTTCAGCTCATTCTGACACCGTCGGGAAAAATGACGAACCTACCTCTAACGCGATTTTTGTTTCCGATCAACCTGTCAAATTTCAGCCCATTCTGACGTCGTCGCGAGAAATGATAAAATTGTCCTCGGCGCAATTTTTGTTTCCAATCGATCTTCCAAATTTCAGCCCATTTCGAGACGGTCGTGATAAATGAAAAAATTGCCCCTGGCGCGATTTTTGTTTCCAATCAACCTGCAAAATTTCAACACATTCCGACAACGTCACAACAAATGGTGAAATTTTCCCTGGCGTGATTTTTGTTTCCAATTAACCTGTCATATTTCGGCCCATTCTGACACCGTCGCGAAAAATGACGAAATTGCCCCTTGCGTGATTTTTGTTTCCGATCAACCCGTCAAATTTTAGCCCATTCCGACATGATTACGACAAATGATGAAATTGCCCCCGACGTAATTTTTGTTTCCAATCAATCTGCCAAATTTCCGTACATTCTAAGATCATCGCAACAAATGATAAATTTGTCCCTGGCGCGGTTTTTGTTTCGAATCAACCTGCCAAATTTTAGCCTAATTTGACACCTTCGCGAAAAATGACGTAATTGCCACTAGCGCGATTTTCTTTTTCGATCAACCTATCAAATTTTAGCCCATTTCGAAACCGTCGCGACAAATGATGAAATTGTCCCTGGCAAGATTTTTATTTCCGATCAAGCTGTCAAATTTCAGCCCATTCCTACACCGTCGCGGCAAATGACGAAATTGCCCCTGGTGCGATTTTTGTTTCCAATCAACCTGCCAAATTCCAGCCTATTCTGACACTGTCGCGAAAAAGGACGAAATTGTCCCTGGCGCGATTTTTGTTTCCGATCAACCTGTCAAATTTTAGCCCATTCCGACACCATTGCGATAAATGACGAAATTGCCCCCAACGTAATTTTTGTTTCCAATCAATCTGCCAAATTTTCGTCCATTCTGAGACCATCGCGACAAATGACAAAATAGTCCCTGGCGCGGCTTTTGTTTCCAATCAATCTGCCAAATTTTCGACCATTCTGAAACCGTCACGACAAATGAAAAAATTGCCCCTGGCAAGATTTTTGTTTCCAATCAACCTGCCAAATTTCAACACATTCCAACAACGTCGCGACAAATGACGAAATTGCCCCCGGTGCGATTTTTGTTTCCAACCAACCTGCCATATTTTGGCCCATTCCGACACCGTCGTGACTAATGACGAAATTACCCTTGGCACAGTTTTTGTTTCCGATCAACCTGTCAAATTTTAGCCCATTCCAACACCATCGCGACAAATGATGAAATTGCCCCTGGCGCGATTTTTGTTTCCGATCAACCTGTCAAATTTCAGGCCATTTTGACACTGTCGCGACAAATGACGAAATTGCCCCTGGAGCGATTTTTGCTTCCAATCAACCTGCCAAATTTCAACTCATTCTGACACCGTCGTGAAAAATGACGAAACTGCCTCTAGCACGATTTTTGTTTCCGATCAACCTGTCAAATTTCAGCCCAATCTGACCCATCGCGAGAAATGATAAAATTGTCCCCGGCACAATTTTTGTTTCCAATCGATCTTCCAAATTTTAGCCCATTCCGGGACCGTCGTGACAAATGACAAAATTGCCCCTGGCGCGATTTTTGTTTCCAATCAGCCTGCCAAATTTCAACACATTCCAACAACGTCACGACAAATGACGAAATTCCCCTGGCGCGATTTTTGTTTCCAGTCAACCTGCCATATTTCGGCCCATTCTGACACCGTCGCGAAAAATGACGAAATTGCCCCTAGCGCGATTTTTGTTTCCGATCAACCTGTCAAATTTTAACTCATTCCGACACCATTGCGACAAATGACGAAATTGCCCTCGACGCAATTTTTCTTTCCAATCAATCTGCCAAATTTTCGTCCATTCTGAGACCGTCACGACAAATGACAAATTTGCCCCTGGCACAATTTTTGTTTCGAATCAACCTGCCAAATTTCTACCCAATCTGACACCATCGGCGAAAAATGACCTAATTGCCCCAGGCCCGATTTTCGTTTTCGATCACCCAATCAAATTTTAGCCCATTCCGACACCGTTGCGACAAATGATGAAATTGCCCCTAGGGCGATTATTGTTTCCAATCAACCTGCCAAATTCCAGCCCATTCTGATACCGTCGCGAAAAATGACGAAATTGCCCCTGGCGCTATTTTTGTTTCCGATCAACCTGTCAAATTTTAGCCCATTCCGACACC
>NW_019257676.1:13210-25960 GCF_002742605.1 Olea europaea var. sylvestris
CGATCAACCTATCAAATTTCAGCCCATTCCGACACTGTCGCAACAATTGACGAAATTGCCCCTGACGCGATTTTTGTTCCCAATCAACCTGCGGAATTTCAACCCATTCTGCACCATCGCGAAAAATGAAGAAATTGCCCCTGGCGCAATTTTTGTTTCCAATCGACCTGCCAAATTTCAGGATATTTCGACACTATCGCGATAAATGACGAAATTACCCCTGGCGTGATTTTTGTTTCCAATCAACCTGCCAAATTTTACCCCATTGGGACACTGTCGCAACGAATGACAAAATTACCCTTACGCGATTTTTATTTTGAATCAACCTGCCAAATTTCAACCAATACTGACACCATCGCGACAAATGACAAAATTACTCCTGGAGCGATTTTTGTTGCCGATCAACCTGCAAAATTTCAGCCCATTCTGACATCGTCGCGAAAAATGACGAAATAGCCCTGGGTGCGATTTTTGTTTCCGATCAACATGTCAAATTTTAGCCCATTCCGACACCTTCGAGAGAAATGAATAAATTGCCCCCGGCGCGATTTTTATTTCCAATCAACCTGCCAAATTTTCGGCCAATCGTCGCGACAAATGACGAAATTGCCCCTAGCGCGATTTTTGTTTCCAATCAACCTGCCCAATTTCAGCCCATTCTGACACTGTCGGGAAAAATTACAAAATTGCCCCTGGGCGGTAATTATTTCCGATCAACCTGTCAAATCCTAGCCCATCCCGACACCGTTGCGACAAATGACGAAATTACCCCCTAGTGCGATTTTNAACGTCGCGACAAATGACAAAATTGCCTCCGACGAAATTTTTGTCTCCAATCTATCTGCCAAATTTTAGCCCATTCCGAGATCTTCGTGACGAATGAAAAAATTGCCCTTGGCGCGATTTTTCTTTCCAATCAACCTGCCAAATTTTAGCCCATTTCGACAATGTCGTGACAAATGACGAAATTGCCCCTGGTGCGATTTTTGTTTCCAATCAACCTGCCAAATTTCAGCCCATTCTGACACCATCGCAAAAAATGTCAAAATCGCCCCTGGCGAGATTCTCGTTTCCGATCTACTACCAAATTTCATTACATTCCGACAACGTCGCGACAAATGACGAAATTACCTCCGGCGCGATTTTTGTTTCCAATCAACCTGCCAAATTTCGGCCCATTCCGAGATCGTCACAACAAATGACAAAATTCTCCCCGGCGCGATTTTTGTTTCCAATCATCCTGCCAAATTTCGGACAATTCCGACACCGTCACAACAAATGACGAAATTACTCCGGGCACGATTTTTGTTTCCAATCAACCAGCCAAATTTCAGCCCGTTCCGACACCGTCGCGATTAATGACGAAATTGCCCCTGGCACGATTTTTTTCTCCAATCAACCTACCAAATTTCTACCCTTTCTAATACTGTCGTAAAAATGACGAAATTACCCTTGGTACGATTTTCGTTTCCTATCAACCTATCAAATTTTAGCCCATTCCGACACCGTCGCGGCAAATGACGAAATTGGCCCTGGCGCAGTTTTTGTTTTCGATCAACCTATCAAATTTCAGCCCATTCCGACACCGTCGCAACAATTGACGAAATTGCCCCTGACGCGATTTTTGTTCCCAATCAACCTGCGGAATTTCAACCCATTCTGACTCCGTCGCGACAAATGACAAAATTGCCCTTGGCGCGGTCTTCGTTTCCGATCAACCTATCAAATTTCGGCCCATTCTGACACCGTCGCGACAAATGACAAAATTGCCCTTGGCGCGGTCTTCGTTTCCGATCAACCTATCAAATTTCGGCCCATTCTGACACCGTCGCGACAAATGACAAAATTGCCCTTGGCGCGGTCTTCGTTTCCGATCAACCTATCAAATTTCGGCCCATTCTGACACCGTCGCGACAAATGACAAAATTGCCCTTGGCGCGGTCTTCGTTTCCGATCAACCTATCAAATTTCGGCCCATTCTGACACCGTCGCGACAAATGACAAAATTGCCCTTGGCGCGGTCTTCGTTTCCGATCAACCTATCAAATTTCGGCCCATTCTGACACCGTCGCGACAAATGACAAAATTGCCCTTGGCGCGGTCTTCGTTTCCGATCAACCTATCAAATTTCGGCCCATTCTGACACCGTCGCGACAAATGACAAAATTGCCCTTGGCGCGGTCTTCGTTTCCGATCAACCTATCAAATTTCGGCCCATTCTGACACCGTCGCGACAAATGACAAAATTGCCCTTGGCGCGGTCTTCGTTTCCGATCAACCTATCAAATTTCGGCCCATTCTGACACCGTCGCGACAAATGACAAAATTGCCCTTGGCGCGGTCTTCGTTTCCGATCAACCTATCAAATTTCGGCCCATTCTGACACCGTCGCGACAAATGACAAAATTGCCCTTGGCGCGGTCTTCGTTTCCGATCAACCTATCAAATTTCGGCCCATTCTGACACCGTCGCGACAAATGACAAAATTGCCCTTGGCGCGGTCTTCGTTTCCGATCAACCTATCAAATTTCGGCCCATTCTGACACCGTCGCGACAAATGACAAAATTGCCCTTGGCGCGGTCTTCGTTTCCGATCAACCTATCAAATTTCGGCCCATTCTGACACCGTCGCGACAAATGACAAAATTGCCCTTGGCGCGGTCTTCGTTTCCGATCAACCTATCAAATTTCGGCCCATTCTGACACCGTCGCGACAAATGACAAAATTGCCCTTGGCGCGGTCTTCGTTTCCGATCAACCTATCAAATTTCGGCCCATTCTGACACCGTCGCGACAAATGACAAAATTGCCCTTGGCGCGGTCTTCGTTTCCGATCAACCTATCAAATTTCGGCCCATTCTGACACCGTCGCGACAAATGACAAAATTGCCCTTGGCGCGGTCTTCGTTTCCGATCAACCTATCAAATTTCGGCCCATTCTGACACCGTCGCGACAAATGACAAAATTGCCCTTGGCGCGGTCTTCGTTTCCGATCAACCTATCAAATTTCGGCCCATTCTGACACCGTCGCGACAAATGACAAAATTGCCCTTGGCGCGGTCTTCGTTTCCGATCAACCTATCAAATTTCGGCCCATTCTGACACCGTCGCGACAAATGACAAAATTGCCCTTGGCGCGGTCTTCGTTTCCGATCAACCTATCAAATTTCGGCCCATTCTGACACCGTCGCGACAAATGACAAAATTGCCCTTGGCGCGGTCTTCGTTTCCGATCAACCTATCAAATTTCGGCCCATTCTGACACCGTCGCGACAAATGACAAAATTGCCCTTGGCGCGGTCTTCGTTTCCGATCAACCTATCAAATTTCGGCCCATTCTGACACCGTCGCGACAAATGACAAAATTGCCCTTGGCGCGGTCTTCGTTTCCGATCAACCTATCAAATTTCGGCCCATTCTGACACCGTCGCGACAAATGACAAAATTGCCCTTGGCGCGGTCTTCGTTTCCGATCAACCTATCAAATTTCGGCCCATTCTGACACCGTCGCGACAAATGACAAAATTGCCCTTGGCGCGGTCTTCGTTTCCGATCAACCTATCAAATTTCGGCCCATTCTGACACCGTCGCGACAAATGACAAAATTGCCCTTGGCGCGGTCTTCGTTTCCGATCAACCTATCAAATTTCGGCCCATTCTGACACCGTCGCGACAAATGACAAAATTGCCCTTGGCGCGGTCTTCGTTTCCGATCAACCTATCAAATTTCGGCCCATTCTGACACCGTCGCGACAAATGACAAAATTGCCCTTGGCGCGGTCTTCGTTTCCGATCAACCTATCAAATTTCGGCCCATTCTGACACCGTCGCGACAAATGACAAAATTGCCCTTGGCGCGGTCTTCGTTTCCGATCAACCTATCAAATTTCGGCCCATTCTGACACCGTCGCGACAAATGACGAAATCGCCCCCGGCGCGATTTTTGTTTCCAATCAACCTGCCAAATTTCAGCCCATTCTTAAACCGTTGCGAAAAATGACAAAATTACCCTTGGCGCGGTCTTCGTTTCCGATCAACCTGTCAAATTTTGGCCCATTCTGACATCATCGCGACAAAAGTCAAAATTGCCCCCGGCGCAATTTTTGTTTCCAATCAACCTGCCAAATTTCAGTCCATTCTGTCCCTGCCGCAAAAAATGACGAAATTGTTCCCGACAAGATTTTTGTTTCCGATCAGCCCATTCCGACACCGTCGTGACAAATGACAAAATTACCCTTGGCGCGGTCTTCGTTTCCGATCAACCTACCAAATTTCAGCCCATTTCGACACCGTCGTGACAAATGACAAAATTACCCTTGGCGCGGTCTTCGTTTCCGATCAACCTACCAAATTTCAGCCCATTTCGACACCGTCGTGACAAATGACAAAATTACCCTTGGCGCGGTCTTCGTTTCCGATCAACCTACCAAATTTCAGCCCATTTCGACACCGTCGTGACAAATGACAAAATTACCCTTGGCGCGGTCTTCGTTTCCGATCAACCTACCAAATTTCAGCCCATTTCGACACCGTCGTGACAAATGACAAAATTACCCTTGGCGCGGTCTTCGTTTCCGATCAACCTACCAAATTTCAGCCCATTTCGACACCGTCGTGACAAATGACAAAATTACCCTTGGCGCGGTCTTCGTTTCCGATCAACCTACCAAATTTCAGCCCATTTCGACACCGTCGTGACAAATGACAAAATTACCCTTGGCGCGGTCTTCGTTTCCGATCAACCTACCAAATTTCAGCCCATTTCGACACCGTCGTGACAAATGACAAAATTACCCTTGGCGCGGTCTTCGTTTCCGATCAACCTACCAAATTTCAGCCCATTTCGACACCGTCGTGACAAATGACAAAATTACCCTTGGCGCGGTCTTCGTTTCCGATCAACCTACCAAATTTCAGCCCATTTCGACACCGTCGTGACAAATGACAAAATTACCCTTGGCGCGGTCTTCGTTTCCGATCAACCTACCAAATTTCAGCCCATTTCGACACCGTCGTGACAAATGACAAAATTACCCTTGGCGCGGTCTTCGTTTCCGATCAACCTACCAAATTTCAGCCCATTTCGACACCGTCGTGACAAATGACAAAATTACCCTTGGCGCGGTCTTCGTTTCCGATCAACCTACCAAATTTCAGCCCATTTCGACACCGTCGTGACAAATGACAAAATTACCCTTGGCGCGGTCTTCGTTTCCGATCAACCTACCAAATTTCAGCCCATTTCGACACCGTCGTGACAAATGACAAAATTACCCTTGGCGCGGTCTTCGTTTCCGATCAACCTACCAAATTTCAGCCCATTTCGACACCGTCGTGACAAATGACAAAATTACCCTTGGCGCGGTCTTCGTTTCCGATCAACCTACCAAATTTCAGCCCATTTCGACACCGTCGTGACAAATGACAAAATTACCCTTGGCGCGGTCTTCGTTTCCGATCAACCTACCAAATTTCAGCCCATTTCGACACCGTCGTGACAAATGACAAAATTACCCTTGGCGCGGTCTTCGTTTCCGATCAACCTACCAAATTTCAGCCCATTTCGACACCGTCGTGACAAATGACAAAATTACCCTTGGCGCGGTCTTCGTTTCCGATCAACCTACCAAATTTCAGCCCATTTCGACACCGTCGTGACAAATGACAAAATTACCCTTGGCGCGGTCTTCGTTTCCGATCAACCTACCAAATTTCAGCCCATTTCGACACCGTCGTGACAAATGACAAAATTACCCTTGGCGCGGTCTTCGTTTCCGATCAACCTACCAAATTTCAGCCCATTTCGACACCGTCGTGACAAATGACAAAATTACCCTTGGCGCGGTCTTCGTTTCCGATCAACCTACCAAATTTCAGCCCATTTCGACACCGTCGTGACAAATGACAAAATTGTCCCTGGCACGATTTTTGTTTCCAAACAACCTGCCAAATTTGGGCCAATTCCGAGACCATCGCGACAAATGACGAAATTGCCCCTAGTGCAATTTTTGTTTCCAATCGACCTGCCAAATTTTATCCCATTCTGACACCGTCGCGAAAAATTACGAAATTGTCCCTGGCACGATTTTTGTTGCCGATCAACCCGTCAAATTTTAGTCCATTCCGACACCGTCGTGACAAATGACAAAATTGACCCCGGCGCAATTTTGGTTTTCAATCGATCTGCCATATTTTAGCCCATTCCGAGACCGTCGCGGCAAACGACAAAATAACCCCAGGTGCGATTTTTTGTTTCCAATCAACCTGCCAAATTTCGGCCAATACCGACACCGTCGCGGCAAATGACGAAATTGCCCCTAGCGCGATTTTTGTTTCCAATCAACCTGCCAAATTTCATCCCATTCTGACACCGTCTCGAAAACTGACAAAATTGCCCCCGACTCAATTTTTATTTCCAATCAATTTGTCAAATTTCAGCCCATTCCGACACCGTCACGACAAATGACAAAATTCTCCCCGGCGCGATTTTTGTTTCCAATCACCCTGCCAAATTTTGGGCAATTTTGACACAAACCCGACAAATGACGAAATTGCACTTGGCGCGATTATTGTTTTCAATCAACCTGCCAAATTTCAGCCCATTCCGACACCGTCGCGGCAAATGACGTAATTGCCTCCGGAGTGATTTTTGTTTCCAATCAACTTGCCAAATTTCAGCCCATTCTTACATCGTCGCGAAAAATGATGAAATTGCCCCTGGCTCGATTTTTGTTTCCGATCAACCTGTCAAATTTTAGCCCAATCCGACACCATTGTGACAAATGACGAAATTGCCTTCGGCGAAATTTTTGTTTCCAATCAATCTGCCAAATTTTCGACCATTCTGAAACCGTCGTGACAAATGACAAAATTGCCCCTGGTACGATTTTTGTTTCCAATCCACCTGCCAAATTTCAACACATTTCAACAACGTCACGACAAATGACAAAATTGCCCCTGGCGCGATTTTTGTTTCCAATCAACCTGCCATATTTCGGCCCATTCCGACACCATCGCGACTAACGACGAAATTGTCCCAGGCGCGATTTTTGTTTCCAATCAACCTACCAAATTTCAGCCCAATCTAACACCTTCCCGAAAAATGACGAAATTGCCCCTGGCGCGATTTTCATTTTCGATCAACCTGTTAAATTTTGGCCAATTTCGGCACAATAGCGACAAATGACGGAATTGCTCCTAGCACGATTTTTGTTTCCACTAAACCTGCCAAATCTCATCCCATTCTGGCACCGAAAAATGACAAAATTGCCCCCGACTCAATTTTTGTTTCCAATCAATATGCCAAATTTCAGCCCATTCTGAGATCGTCGCGACAAATGACAAAATTCTCCCCGGCGCGATTTTTGTTTCCAATCACCCTGCCAAACTTCGGGCAATACTGACACCATCGTGACAAATGATGAAATTTGCTCCTGACGCGATTTTTGTTTCCAATCATCCTGCCAAATTTCAGACCATTCTGACACCGTTGCGAAAAATGACGAAATTGCCCCTGGCGCGATTTTTATTGCCAATCAGTTTGCCAAATTTCAGCCCATTCGGACACCGTCGCAAAAAATGACGAAATTGCTCCTGGAACGATTTTTGTTTCCGATCAACATTTTAAAAATTTAGCCAATTTTGAAGCCATCGCGACAAATGACAAAATTGCCCTCGGCGTAATTTTTGTTTCCAATCGATGTGCCAAATTTTAGCCCATTCCGAGACCGTCGCGAGAAATGACAAAATTGCCCCCGGCGCGATTTTTGTTTCCAATCTACCTGCTGAATTTCGGCCAATTTCGACATCATCGCGACAAATGATTAAATTGCCCCTAGCGCGATTTTTGTTTCCATCAACCTGCAAAATTTTATCCCATTCTGACACCGTCGTGAAAAATTACGAAATTGCCCTGGGCGCGATTTTTGTTTCCGATCAACCTGTCAAATTTAAACCCATTCCGACTCCGTCGTGACAAATGACAATATTGACCCCGACGCAATTTTGGTTTCTAATCAATCTGCCAAATTTTAGCTCATTCCGAGACCGTCACGACAAATGACAAAATTGCCCCTGGCATGATTTTTGTTTCCAATCAACCTGTCAAATTTCAGTCCATTCTGTCCCTGTCGCGAAAATGACGAAATTACCCCTGGCGAGATTTTTGTTTCCGATCAACCTGCCAAATTTCAGCCCATTCCGACACCGTCACGAAAAATGACGAAATTGCCCCTGGCGCAATTTTTGTTTCCGATCAACCTGTCAAATTTCAGTCGATTCCGACACCGTCGCGACAAATGACAAAATTGCCCCAAGCGCGGTTTTTGTTTCCGATCAACCTGTCAAATTTCAGCCCATTCCGACGCTGTCGCGACAAATGACGAAATTGCCCTTGGCACGATTTTTGTTTCCAATCACGCTGCCAAATTTCAACCCATTCTGGCACCGTCGCAAAAAATGACGAAATTACCCTTGGCGCGATTTTTGTTTCCGATCAACCTTTCAAATTTTAGCCCATTCCGACACCATTGCGACAAATGACGAAATTACCTTGGCGCAATTTTCGTTTTCAATCAATCTGCCAAATTTTTGTCCATTCTAAGACCGTCACGACAACTGACAATATTGCCCCTGGAGCGGTTTTTTTTCGAATCAACCTGCCAAATTTCAGCTAATATTGACACCACCGTGACAAATGATAAAATTGCCCTTGGCGCGATTTTTGTTTCCAATCAACCTGCCAAATTTCAGACCATTCTGACACCGTCGCGAAAAATTATGAAATTGCCCCTGGCGTGATTTTTGTTTCCAATCAATTTGCCAAATTTCAGCCCATTCGGACACCGTCGCGAAAAATGACGAAATTGTCCCTGGCACGATTTTTGTTTCCGATCGATATGCCAAATTTTAGCCAATTTCGAAATCGTCGCGACAAATGACAAAATTGCCCCCGACTCAATTTTTGTTTCCAATCGATCTGCCAAATTTCAGCCCATTCCGAGACCATCGCTAGAAATGACAAAATTGCCCCCGGCATGATTTTTGTTTCCAATCAATTTCGACAGTGTCGCGGCAAATGACAAAATTTTCCCTAGCGCGATTTTTGTTTCCAATCAACCTACCAAATTTCATCCCATTTTGACACCGTGGCGAAAAATGACAAAATTGCCCTTGGCTCAAATTTTGTTTCCAATCAATCTGCAAAATTTCAGCCTATTCCGAGACCGTCGCGACAAATGAAAAAATTCTCCCCGCCGCGATTTTTGTTTCCAATCACCCTGCCAAATTTTGGGCAATTCCGATCCTAGCTCGATTTTTATTTCCGATCAACCTGTCAAATTTTTCCCATTTCGACACCATTGCGACAAAAATGACGAAATTAACCTGGCGTAATTTTTGTTTTCAGTCAATCTGCCAAATTTTCGTCCATTCTGAGACCGTCACGACAAATGACAAAATTGCCCCTGGAGCGATTTTTTTCGAATCAACCTGCCAAATTTCAGCCCATTTCGACACCGTCGCGACAGATGACGAAATTGTCCATGGCAAGATTTTTGTTTTCGATCAACCTATCAAATTTTAGCCCATTCTAACACCGTCGTGACAAATGACGAAATTGCCTCTAGCGCGATTTTTGTTTCCAATCAACCTGCCAAATTCCAAGCCATTCTGACACCGTCATGAAAAATGACGAAATTGCCCCTGGAGCGATTTTTTTCCTATCAACCTGTCAAATTTTAGCCCATTCCGACACCATCGCGACAAATGACAAAATTACCCCAGACGCAATTTTTGTTTCCAATCAATCTGCCAAATTTTCATCCATTCTGAGACCATCGCAACAAAGGACAAATTTGCCCCTGGTGTGGTTTTTATTTCGAATCAACCTGTCAAATTTCAGCCCATTCCGAGATCTTCGCGAGAAATGAAAAAATTGCCCCCGGCGCGATTTTTGTTTCCAAACAACCTGCCAAAATTGGGCCAATTTCGAGACCGTCGTGACAAATGACGAAATTGCCACTAGTGCGATTTTTGATTCCAATCAACCTGCCAAATTTCATCCCATTTTGACACCGTCGCGAAAAATTACGAAATTGCCACTAGTGCGATTTTTGATTCCAATCAACCTGCCAAATTTCATCCCATTTTGACACCGTCGCGAAAAATTACGAAATTGCCCCTGGCGCAATTTTTGTTTTCGACCAACCTGTTATATTTTAGCCCATTTCGATACCGTCGCGACAAATGACAAAATTGACCCCGACGCAATTTCGGTTTTCAATCAATCTACCAAATTTTAGCCCATTCCGAGACCGTCGTGACAAATTACAAAATTGCCCAAAGCGCGATTTTTGTTTCCAATCAAGCTGCCAAATTTCGGCCAATACCGACACCATCGCGGCAAATGATGAAATTGCCCCTAGCTCGATTTTTGTTCCCAATCAACCTGCCAAATTTCATCCCATTCTGACACCGTCTCTAAAAATGACAAAATTACCCCCGGCTCAATTTTTGTTTCCAATCAATTTACCAAAATTCAGTCCATTCCGAGACCGTCGCGACAAATGACAAAATTCTCCTCGGTGCGATTTTTGTTTCCAATCACCCTGCCAAATTTCGGGCTATTTCGGCACCATCGCAACAAATGACGAAATTGCTCTATGCGCGATTATTGTTTTCAATCAACGTGCCAAATTTCAGCCCATTCTGACACCGTCGCGAGAATTAACGAATTTACCTCTGGAGCGATTTTTGTTTCCAATCAACGTGCCAAATTTCAACGCATTCTGACACCGTTGCGAAAAATGATGAAATTGCCCCTGGCGCGATTTTTGTTTCCGATCAACCTGTTAAATTTTAACCCAATCCGACACCATTGCGACAAATGACGAAATTGCCTCTGATGCAATTTTTGTTTCCAATCAATATGCCAAATTTTTGAACATTCTGAAACCGTCGCGAGAAATGACAAAATTGCCCCTCGCGCGATTTTTGTTTCCAATCAACCTGCCAAATTTCAACACATCCCGACAGCGTCACGACAAATGACGAAATTGCGCCTGGCACGATTTTTGTTTCCAATCAACCTGCCATATTTCGGCCCATTCCGACATCGTCACGACTAACGATGAAATTGTCCCTGGCGCGATTTTTAATTCCAATCATCCTACTGAATTTCAGCCCAATCTGACACCTTCCCGAAAAATGACGAAATTGCCCTTGGCGTGATTTTCATTTCCGATCACCCTGTTAAATTTCGGTACCGTCGCGACAAATGACGAAATTGCCCCTAGCGTGATTTTTGTTTCCAATCAACCTGTCAAATCTCATCCCATTCTGACACCGTCTCGAAAAATGACAAAATTGCCCCCGACTCAATTTTTGTTTCCAATCAATATGCCGAATTTCAGCCCATTCCGAGACCGTCGCGGCAAATGACAAAATTCTCCCTGGCGCGATTTTTGTTTCCAATCACCCTACCAAATTTCAGGCAATACCGACACCATTGCGACAAATGACGAAATTGCACCTGAAGAGATTTTTGTTTCCAATCATCCTGCCAAATTTCAGACCATTCAGACAACGTCGCGAAAAATGACAAAATTGCCCCTGGCGCGATTTTTGTTTCCGATCAATTTACCAAATTTCAGCCCATTCGGACACCCCTGGCACGATTTTTGTTTCCGATCAAAATTTTAAAAAATTTAGCCAATTTCGAAACCGTCGCGACAAATGACAAAATTGCCCCCGGCGCAATTTTTGTTTCCAATCGATGTGCCAAATTTCAGCCCATTTCGAGACCGTGGCGAGAAATGACAAAATTACCCCCGGGACGATTTTCGTTTCCAGATACCTGCCAAATTTCAACCAATTTCGACCCCGTGGCGACAAATGACGAAATTGCCCCCAGCGCGATTTTTATTTCCATCAACCTGCAAAATTTCATCCCATTCTGACCCCGTCGTGAAAAATTACGAAATTGCCCCTGGCACGGTATTTGTTTCCGATCAACCTGTCAAGTCTTAGCCCATTCCAACACCGTCGTGACAAATGACAAAATTGACCCGAAGCGATTTTGGTTTCCAATCAATCTGCTAAATTTTAGCCCATTCCGAGACCGTCGTGACAAATGACAAAATTGCCCCCGACGCGATTTTTGTTTCCAATCAACCTGCCAAATTTCGGCCAACTCTGACACCGTCGTGGCAAATGACGAAATAGCCCCTGGCGCGATTTTTGTTTCCAATCAACCTGCCAAATTTCATCCCATTCTGACATCGTCGCGAAAAATGACAAAATTGCCCCCGACTGAATTTTTGTTTCTAATCAATTTGCCAAATTTCAGCCTATTTCGAGACCGTCGCGACAAATGAAAAATTTCTCCCGGGCGCGATTTTTGTTTCGAATCACCCTGCCAAATTTTGGGCAATTTCGACACCATCGCGACAAATAACGAAATAGCGCCTGGCGCGATTTTTGTTTTCGCTCAACCTATCAAATTTCAACCCATTCCGACACCGTCGCGACAAAGGACAAAATTGTCCCTGGCAAGATTGTTGTTTCCGATCAACCTGTCAAATTTCAGCCCATTCTGACACCGTCGCGACAAATGACGAAATTGCCCTTGGCGCGATTTTAGTTTCCAATCAACCTGCCAAATCCCAGCCCATTCTGACACCGTCACTAAAAATGACGAAGTTGCCCCTGGCGCGATTTTTGTTTTCGATCAACCTGTCAAATTTTAGCCC
>NW_019257676.1:30443-31449 GCF_002742605.1 Olea europaea var. sylvestris
TGTTTTCGATCAAACTGTCAAATTTTAGTCAATTCTGAAATCACCGTTGCGAAAAATCTCAAAATTGCCCCTAGCGCGATTTTTGTTTCCCATCAATCTGCCATATTTCAGCTCATTCTGGCACCGTCGCGAAAAATGACGAAATTGCCTATGGTGTGGTTTTTGTTTCCGATCAACCTGTCAACTTTTAGCCCATTCCGACGCCGTCGTGAAAAATGACGAAATGGCCCCCGACACGATTTTTGTTTCCAATCGACTTGCCAAATTTCAGCCCATTCCGACATCGTCGCGAAAAATGACGAAATTGCCCATAGCGCGATTTTTGTTTCTGATCAACCTGTCAAATTTAAGCCTATTCGTACACCGCCATGAAAAATGACGAAATTGCCCCCGGCTCGATTTTTGTTTCCAGTCAACCTGCCAAATTTCAGCCCATTCCAACACAGTCGCGAAAAATAACGAAATTGCCCCTTGCGCGGCTTTTGTTTCCGATCAACCTGTCAAATTTTTGCTCATTCCCTCAACATCGCAAAAAACGACGAAATTGCCTCGGCGTTTTTTCGTTTCCGATCAACCTGTCAAATTTTAAACCATTCCGACACCGCCACGAAAAATGACAAAACTGCACACGGCGCAATTTTTGTTTCCAATCAACCTGCCAAATTTCAGCCCGTTCCGACACCGTCGCGAAAAATGACGAAATTACCCCTAGCGAGGTTTTTGTTGCCAATCAATCTGTCAAATTTTAGCCCATTCCGACACCGTCGCGAAAAATAACGAAATTGCCCCTGGTGCGGTTTTTGTTTCCGATCAACCTATCAAATTTTAGCCCATTCGGTCAACGTCGCGAAAAATGATGAAATTACCCCTGGCGTGATTTTTGTTTCCGATCAACCTGTCAAAATTTAGCCCATTCCGACACTATCGCGAAAAATGACGAAATTGCCCACGGCGCGATTTTTGTTTCCGATCAACCTGTCAAATTTTAGCCCATTCTGACACTGTC
>NW_019257677.1:0-1103 GCF_002742605.1 Olea europaea var. sylvestris
AGGTCTTCAAATAGAATATAGCTAACAAATAATCCTCAATAAGTTAAGAAACATAGTGCAATGCGAGTCTTCAATAATAGAACCATCGAGAGCTAGCCCTAGGTGATGAATGGATTAGAGACAAGCTCTAACCTCAAAATTAGATATTATTGGAGACTAAGGTCCAAAGGGCTTGTAGATGCCCCAAATAAACAAGGACTTATAATTGACCTGCTTCAACCTTTGCAATTAGGTAATCTCTAGCTAAAGTTCAACAAATAGCTAGCCTCAACTCCCCAAAAGTAACCTCACCTTTTATGATAAGATTACCGGTGGAAGCTGGCTTCTAATCATTAAATAAGTACAAGGGAGTGCCTTCAATGGTACAACCACATAGAACTAGCCTCAGGTGAGTAAGAACTTAGAATTAGCCTTTGGCCATACATCAGAAATTATTAGGAGCTTCGGCCCGGAGGGCTTATAGACGCTTGATAAGAGTGTAAAATATAATATTTTTCTCTCATAATTATTGCATTGATGTGATTATTTGATGTCAAAATATACTCATTATACTTATACTTTGATTCAGGTAGCATTTTTGTAGAAAATGTGAAATTTAGAAGAAAATAGCAAAAAAGGATCAAAATGGAAGAAAGTGAAAGTTTAGGGACCAAGTTACAAATAATTTAAAGATGAGACCGGAGATGGAATGATGACTCAAGAAAGCTAGAAGTCCATTGGGTGCAATTAGAATTCAAAAGAAGTTAAATATGACCATAATATTTTTACAAATCAAATTACAATCGCACAAGGATTTTTTAGATTTTTAGTCAGAGATTGAGATCAAGTTTTGACCTAATAAACATTCGAACTTGGAAAGAGCTATTTCTAAAAATATTGTAGCCCTTTTTTTTTAAATTTCCAATGCACTTTGAATTGTCTTAATCAGACATTGGGAGAAAAAGTTATGATCAAAATTCCGAAAGTAGTCGCATAGAATATTCTAGCCAAAAATTTAGTTTTCCTTGTTCGGTTCAACCTCTTTTGGAAATAACTTGGCACACGATTTTAAGCCCTAGAATACACAGAACATGCCTCTCTCCACCTCCATAACAATTTTCTCT
>NW_019257678.1:0-1103 GCF_002742605.1 Olea europaea var. sylvestris
AACTCTCCAACCTTCTTTCTCCATGAAACACCCGCGAATCCTGGCAAGTGGTCACCGACTCCCTCGATCTTTCGTCTTTTCTGCTTCATGCACAGCACCTGCATTAATTTAGTGAGAGGAAGTATAGAGAGGGGATATTAGTTTGGAGATAAATGCACAAAACGGGCATTGCCTGTGGATGTTTGTTTGGGCCGGGTCTAATATCTGTAAATTCACCTCATTCTTCAACCTTCCCAATTGCTAAATAAATTGAAGAAGAAAAACAAAGCATGATTTAGAGCCAAAAAGATTTTTTCCCCCTTGTATTTACATATACCCTTTGAATCTTTTAAAAAGGAACGCCGGGTATGTTGGGAACTTTGATCTAAGAACAGAAACACAAAAAGCTGGATTGAATGACTTAGTTTTATTAACAATAGCTCTGGCTTAAATAACCATTCAATACACAATCTCAACAGAAACGAGAAAGCAGCCCACTTACCGGAAATAAAGCTAGGTGGTAACAGAAACTTGGAACATTTCAGATACAAGTAGATGTCCCTAAAGACTAGGACTTTTCCTGTAGACCAGAACATTATTCTAACAAAAAACTGCAATAAACTCCTTCATTCCCTCCCTTAAACTAAATGCTGTGAAGCAATTAGTTTATACTAGAAATCTCACATACTCCCAGCAGCTTTCGAAGCTTCTGAAAAACTTCAAGCTTCAATGGTTTGGTCATTATGTCCGCCACCTGATCCTGACTCCCAATGAACTAATTCAATTGTACCCTCCTTAGTAAGATTCCTTAAGAAATGAAACCTCACATCAATATGCTTGCTGTGACCATGCATAACTGGGTTTTTAGACAGCTTGATGGCTGAACTATTGTCACACATCACAGTAGTACAACCTCCATTAGAATGTCCCAACTCCTTTAAAATTCTCTTTATCCAGACTCCTTGACAAGCACAGATTGTAGCTGCCACAAACTCAGCTTCTGTGGTTGATAAAGTCACAATAGGCTGCTTTTTTGAACACCATGAAACATCACTTGAACTCATTAAAAACACGTAACCAGATGTACTCTTCCTGTCTTCCATATCTCCGACATAGTCGCTATC
>NW_019257679.1:0-1102 GCF_002742605.1 Olea europaea var. sylvestris
GATGGGAAACTAAAATCGCGCAGGGGGCGATTTCGTCATTTTTCGCGACGGTGTTGGAATGAGCAAAAATTTGACTGATTGATAGGAAACAAAAATCACGCAGGGGCAATTTTGTCATTTTTCGTGACGGTGTCGGAATCAGCTAAAATTTGACTGATTGATGGGAAAGAAAAATCGCGCGGGAGCGATTTCGTCATTTTTCGCGACGGTGTTGGAATGAGCAAAAATTTGACAGATTGATCGGAAACAAAAATCGCGCCGGAGGCAATTTCGTCATTTTTCGCGATAGTGTCGAAATCGGCTAAAATTTGACTGGTTGATGGGAAACAAAAATCGCGCAGGGGCAATTTCGTCATTTTTCGTGACGGCGTCGGAATCGGCAAAAATTTGACTGATTGATGGAAAACAAAAATCGCGCCGTGGGCAATTTGGTCATTTTTCGCGACGGTGTCGAAATCGGCTAAAATTTGACCGATGGATGGGAATCAAAAATCGCGCAGGGGCAAATTCGTCATTTTTCGTGACGGTGTCGGAATCGGCTAAAAGTTGACTGATTGATGGGAAACGAAAATCGCGCCTGGGGTAATTTCGTCATTTTTCTCGACGGTGTTGAAATTGACTCAAATTTGACAGATTGATGGACAACAAAAATCGCGCCGGGGGTAATTTCGTCATTTTTCGTGAAGGTGTCGAAATCGGCTAAAATTTGACTGATTGATGGGAAACAAAAATTGCACAGGGGCAATTTCGTCATTTTTCGAGAGGGTGTCGAAATCGGCTAAAATTTGACTGATTGATGGGAAACAAAAATCCCGCAGGGGCAATTTCGTCATTTTTCGCGACGGTGTCGAAATCGGCTAAAATTTGACTGATTGATGGGAAACTAAAATCGCGCAGGGGCGATTTCGTCATTTTTCGCGACGGTGTTGGAATGAGCAAAAATTTGACAGATTGATCGGAAAAAAATCGCGCCGGAGTCAATTTCGTCATTTTTCGCTACAGTGTCTAAATCGGCTAAAATTTGGGTGATTGATGGGAAACAAAAATCGCGCAGGGTCAATTTCGTCATTTTTCGTGACGGTGTCGGAATAAGCCAAAATTT
>NW_019257680.1:0-1102 GCF_002742605.1 Olea europaea var. sylvestris
TTAATTTAACCTTGCTTTTAATTAATTTTGTTATTTACTCTTTAATGTTAAGTTATTTATTTCCATTTGTTTCTACTATTTTATTTATTGCATTTTCATTTATGTAGCCAATTAATGATTGTGTTGAGTGATTTGTACATCGTTGAGAGAATATTGTACATTTTAGACCAAATAATAGAAATCTTAGGTTTGTGCAGGGGATAGAGATATACCCCCATCCCTAGGTGATCCATTGAGTTATTTTCACAAAGATTTAATGCGGTTGTTTGATTTTAATTGACATAGAGAACGGTAGATTAAACCAATCAATTAGGGTTAATTTCGCTCGAAAGAGGTAATTAATTAAAATTGAAAAATCGGGTCTAACATAAAAAATGAATAATTCGTTAATTGGCTCATTGAGAAATTAATTAGGCGATAGTTAAATGAAACCATGAATCCCAACCACATTTGTTTTCGAAAGTTCCAAGATTTTTATAGTTCCTTATTTTGTAGATTTTTAGTTAATTTCCTTATTTCAAAACCATATTTTTAATTGTGTGCGTTTACTTTTATTGTTAGAATTAAATTAATTAAAATTGTGTAAACTAAAGTATACATTTCTAGGAGGATCGACAATCCAAAATTTAAAAGTTCATTTTATTACTTGAACGCGACTCGTGTACTTGCGGTTTAGTATTTTAGCGAGTATCATCATTGAAGAATTAAGAGACTTGACCAATTTATTAGTAAACAGCTTGATGGGATCTCACGATTTTAGATTGTGGCAGTTTAATATTGTTCCTTTAGAACGAGTCTCTCAATCTCAAACTTCTTTCAATCAAAGTTTCAAAGGACGAAGAGGTGGTAGAATTTTGAGTCCCAGAACTAACAACTGTGAAAGCGAGAAAGAATCAAGTTCCTCATGGTGAATTTTCTCATACTCATTGCTACAACTGCAATCATTTTGGCCATGCTAAAGTGTATTGCATTTAAGAAAAATAATGGTGACAAAAATAAGTCAATCATGCACGAGGAACAAAATAATGATGAAGATGCTCTTTTTTCTAGCTTTAGAATACTAGAAGCTGAAGACGTTTAGTATCTTAACAGTGGTTGTAGT
>NW_019257681.1:0-1102 GCF_002742605.1 Olea europaea var. sylvestris
CGGACACGGTATGCAAAAGTCACACTCAGTTCTTCGATCGCCTACAATCCAAGCATTCCAAATAAGAAAGTTCTTGTTCTTCCACAAAGGACCGAAATACCACATACATCACGTGGAAAAGGTTGAGTTCAATCCAAAAGGATCGCTACATTTGCAAAAATTACTTATGGGCCCAAAATGGACACCGTATGCAAAAGTCACACTCAGTTCTTCGATTGCCGACAATCCAACCGTTCCAAATAAGCAAGTGCTTGTTATTCCAAAAATGGCCAAATTCCATCATACGTCACGACGAAGCGGTGAGTTCAATTCAATAGGATCGCTACATTTCCGAAAAGTACTTATGGGCCTAAAACTGACACCGTATGCAAAAGTTACACTCAGTTCTTCGATAGCCGATAAGCAAGTGCTTGTTCATCCACAAACGACCGTAATCCCTCATACGATGTGAGCAAAAGGATGGGTTAAATCCAAAAGGATCGCTATATTTCCGAAAAGTGCTTATGGGCCCAAAACGGACACCGTATGCAAAAGTTACACTCAGTTCTTCGATCGCCTACAATCCAAGCATTCAAAATAAGTAAGTGCTTGTTCTTCCACAAAGGACCGAAATCCCTCATACATCACGTGAAAAAGGGTGGGTTCAATCCAAAAGGATCGCTACATTTCTGAAAAGTACTTATGGGCCCAAAACGAACGCCGTATGCAAAAGTCACACTCAATTCTTCAATCGCCTACAATCCAAGCATTCCAAATAAGCAAGTGCTTGTTCTTCCACAAAGGACCGAAATCTCGTATACATCACGCAAAAAAGGCTGGGTTCAATCCAAAAGGATCGCTACACTTCAGAAAAGTACTTATGGGTCCAAAACGGACACTGTATGCAAAAGTCACACTCCGTTCTTTGATCACCTACAATCCAAGCTTTCCAAATAAGCAAGTGCTTGTTCTTCCACAAAGGAACAAAATCCCTCATAAATCACGCGAAAAAGGGTGGGTTCAATCCAAAAGGATCGCTTCATTTCGAAAAAGTACTTATGGGCCCAAAACGAACACCGTATGCAAAAGTCACACTCAGTTCTTCGATCGCCTACAATCCAAG
>NW_019257682.1:0-1102 GCF_002742605.1 Olea europaea var. sylvestris
GCGACTCCAATGCCGCTAACTTGGTGTCCTCCTGGCACTTGAACGGTGATTCATCCGGTTCAGGCCTTTTTTCACCTTTTTTTCCACATTTTTCACGTTTCTTTCCATCTATATATAACTCTACATTTAGGAATTGAAACATCCCCTATATATATTTCGGGACCGTTTCTCGTACTCATAAATTGAATACATTTAGAGGGTGTTTGTTAGAGATTAAAATTAGATTTTTTTAGTAGACTGTTATAAAATTTTTTGAAATGTATGGTTGAAAAGTTGTGAGATTCATAAAAGATGTGATTGATATTGATTGTTTGATTTTGACTTATATTCAAATCAGATTTTAATCCGTACCAAACATGCCCTTATTGGACAAATAGTCGAGACTTTTAATTTAAATCAATCCAATGATTAATATAAAGTTCATTAAGATCATGAAAGAGTTTATTATAACCACTTGAGATCTATAAGATATTGGGCATTGAATTGATTTAAATGAAAGAACACGATTACTTGTCAAATAAGTGTGTTAAATTTATGGAAGTAGGAAAGCTTCTTTGTATATATATAGCTCTTCATTGTATTATAGATTAAGTTAGACATTATTTGTAAACACAAAATCTTTGTTTTCTTTCTCCACATTTTAGAGAAATCTTCTTTACTCTACAAATTATTTTGTTTTTGTATTTTCTTCAACAAATTGGTATTAGAGTAATAGATATTATATTCGTTTTCAACATATGTATATGTGTGCGCCCCATTCTGCATTTAATAATAAAGTTTAGCCGTCAGTAATTAAAAGGCAAAATTCATGTCCACAGCGGTAAACGCATCTCTGCCGACTGCAGTAAATTTTCCATAATTTTTCACTCGAGAAACAGGACTAATACAATTAATCATACATAAACTTGTTTGATCAAACTACAATTTGCAAAAGCAATCCAAAAATGCAGAAATTCCTCCTAAAAAGATGGTGGTATGAAGGCTGCATAAAATTGGTTTGCTTTATGAAAGGGGAGACAGCATATGCATTATCGAAATGAAAAAGGCCAGTTTAAAATTACAAGATCACATTATTAATTTAAAATAAATTTCAAATTTAGCC
>NW_019257683.1:0-1102 GCF_002742605.1 Olea europaea var. sylvestris
ATGTGAGACCCATCAGATTCCCGATCACGATATCTAACAACATGAAATATGATTTTGATATAATCAAAATTGATAAATTAAAATACCCTTTTAATTTATCACTAATTTACACTCGTCGTCCCAGATTGACATCTAGCAATGTGTCTGGACAATACATGTGACGGAAAATGTTACGTAGTATGACAAAATCAAACTCGTTTGTTTACTGTGAAACTATAATCCTTTCTTCAATACAATCTGATCAATTACGAGATATGGAAATGTGTCAATCTCGATTATCAATCATATCTTTCACTCCACTATTAAATCAATATAAGTAGAAAACTCCTTTTCGACTTATGAGTACACCTTGACCAAGGATTTCGTTATCGACTTAATTGAATGAAACGCAGATCATAATCTCTTACTATTTAAGAATGACGAATCCTCTATTGGTTATTCATAACCTTCATATGATTTTCGACATACCCGAACGATACCGTATTAGCAGCCCTTGGCAGAGCAACATCCAATTCCGCCGAAGTGTGACTGTCCTCATATAAGGTACCATGACGACATTAAGTCAAAGCACCAATTCTACTATCAAACGTTAGAGATTAACCACTGACACTCAGATATTTATCCATGTGGAATCTCTAGGCGGGTCTCCAATGTTTTATTCTATATAACAAAACATCTACGTGTTCATTTAAGTGTCACCACACTTTAGTTTTGGGAGATCAGCTACTTACTTCACAAGAAATGCCGCACATGATGGTATGTCCGTAATAATAATATCCGTATCTCATTATTACTTACGACCACAAACGATTTAAGATTCAATCATATGTACTTTGTATCTCACAATCACAACTCCTTGTGATTAACAAATTACGAATATTTTAATCTACGGACTCTATTATTTAATTTAATTATTTATTAATTAAATCATAGATCTACCATTAAATTGCATTGATTATATATTGAAAGTATTTATATCCAAAGTTAATTGGACCTAGGGCATAACACTTACAAACTCTCACTTTCACTAGATCCAATCACTTATGTATCCAATATCATAAGAGTCTACATGACTATCATGTTTATGCTACGACAACTCTTT
>NW_019257684.1:0-1102 GCF_002742605.1 Olea europaea var. sylvestris
CGGACAATCGAAGCGTTCCAAATAAGAAAGGGCTTGTTCTTCCACAAATGGTCAAAATCCGTCATATGTCACGGCAAAGCTGTGAGTTCAATTCAAAAGGGTCGCTAAATTTTCGAAAAGTACTTATGGGTCCAAAACGGACAGCGTACGCAAAAGTCACACTCAGTTCTTCGATCGTCGACAGTCTAAGCATTCCAAATAAGCAAGTCCTTGTTGTTCTACAAAGGTCTAAAATCCCTAACACGTCATGAGGAAAAGGGTGGGTTCAATCCAAAAAGGTCACTACATTTCCCAAAAGTACTTATGGGCCCAAAACGGACACCGTATTCAAAAGTCCCACTCAGTTCTTCGATTGCCAACACTCAAAGTGTTCCAAATAAGTAAGTGCTTGTTGTTCAACAAAAGGCAAAAATCCCTCCTACATCGTGAGGAAAAGGGTGGGTTCAATCCAAAAAGGGTCGCTACATTTTCGAAAAGTACTTATGGGCCCAAAATGGACACCTATGCAAAAGTCACACTCAGTTCTTCGATCGTCGACAATCCAAGTGTTCCAAATAAGCAAGTGCTTGTTATTCTACAAAGGTCTAAAATCCCTCACACGCCATGAGGAAAAGGGTGGGTTCAATCCAAAAGGGTCACTACATTTTCGAAAAGTACTTATGGGCCCAAAACGGACACCGTATTCAAAAGTCACACATAGTTCTTCGATTGCCGACAGTCGAAGTGTTCCAAATAAGCAAGTGCTTGTTGTTCAACAAAAGGTAAAAATCCCTCATACGTCGTGAGGAAAAGGGTGGGTTAAATCTAAAAGGGTCGCTACATTTCCTAAAAGTACTTATGGGCCCAAAATGGACACCATATGCAAAAATCACACTCAGTTTTTCGATCGCCGACAATCCAAGTGTTCCAAATAAGCAAGTTGTTGTTGTTCTACAAAAGGATAAAATCCCTAAAACATCATGAGGAAAAGGGTGGGTTCAATCCAAAAGGGTCACTACATTTCCAAAAAGTACTTATGGGCCCAAAACGGACACTGTATGCAAAAGTCACACTCAGTTCTTCGATCACCGACAATCCAAACGTTCCAAATCAGCAAGTTCTC
>NW_019257685.1:0-1102 GCF_002742605.1 Olea europaea var. sylvestris
AGGGGCAATTTCGTCATTTTTCGCGACGGGGCCGGATTGGGCTCAAATTTGACCGATTGATTGTAAACAAAAATCGCCTCGGGTGCAATTTCGTTATTTTTCGCGACGGAGTCGGAATGGGCTCAAATTTGACAGGTTGATCGGAAACAAAAACCACGCCAGGGGCGATTTCGTCATTTTAACGAAGGTGTTGGAATGGGCTCAAATTTGACAGGTTGATCGGAAACAAAAATCGCGCAGGGGGCGATTTCGTCATTTTTCGCGACGGAGTCGGATTGGGCTCAAATTTGACAGGTTGACCAGGAACAAAAATCTCGCCGGGGGGAATTTCGTCATTTTCGGGACGGAGTCGGAATGAGCTCAAATTTGACAGGTTGATCGGGAAGAAAAATCGCGCCAGGGGCAATTTCGTCATTTTTCGCGACGGGGTCGGAATGGGCTCAAATTTGATTGGTTGATCGGGAAAAAATATTTATTTAGGCGCAATTTCGTCATTTTTCGCGATGGGGTCGGATTGGGCCCAAATTTGACAGATTGATCGGAAACAAAAACTACGCCAGGGGCAATTTCGTCATTTTCACGAAGGTGTCGGAATGGGCTCAAATTTGACAGGTTGATCGGAAACGAAAATCGCGCAGGGGCAATTTCGTCGTTTTTCGCGACGGTGTCGGAATGCGCTCAAATTTGACAGGTTGATCGGAAACAAAAACCACGCTAGAGGCAATTTCGTAATTTTTCGCGACGGAGTCAGAATGGGCTCAAATTTGACAGGTTGATCGAGAACAAAAATCGCGCCGGGGGCAATTTCGTCATTTTTCGCGACGGTGTCGAAATTGGCTCAAATTTGATTGATTTATCGGAAACAAAAATCGATCCGGGGGGAATTTCATCATTTTTCGCGACGGAATTGAAATGGGCTCAAATTTGACACGTTGATCGGGAACAAAAATCGCGCCGGGGGCAATTTCGTCATTTTTCGCGACAGTGTCAGAATGGGCTCAAATTTGATAAGTTGATCAGAAACAAAAATCGCGCCAGGGCCAATTTCGTCATTTTTCGCGACGGTGTCGGAATGCGCTCAAATTTGACAGGTTGATCGGAA
>NW_019257686.1:0-1102 GCF_002742605.1 Olea europaea var. sylvestris
TTCACCCTCCTCTTTTATTGTGTAATCCTTTCTCCTTTCTTTCTTATCATTTCCATGTTATTTTCTCACTTTCACTCTATTTCAGTTCACTCTCCTTTTATCCTTTTCACCCTTTTCTGTTTTCAGCCTTATAATTAAAATTTATGTTGAGAGATAGACGTGCAGCCACATGCATCTAGCTCTCACCCAACAAGGCAGTTGACAACCCACTTCTCAAAATGTACTCTTTGTTCTAAGTAGGTTTCCATGTTATCCAGTGTCCTTTCCTCCACACACCTAGTATCGGTTTCTAATACATGTTCTGACCTCATGCAATCAATTTAGTTAGTCTTACTTAAAGAAATCATGCTTTCCCATAATTGATCATGCTAAGTATGGATTAACACCTAACTGGTTTCAGGTTAATTACAAATTTGTTACATCCCACGATGAGTTAGTCATGATTACCCTTGATTCATCTTTCAAATATTAACATATGTCAACTTGTGTCAGGTAGGGAAGATGACACAGTTATTGATGTCATGCATATTTAGGTCATGTCTTGATTTGCTACACGCTCATATGGTATATTTTATTCATTTCTTTTATCTAGTATTCCCTGTTTGTCTTATGTATAATTTCATAGCGGCTCATAATCAAATACTTTGGATATGCTTATGCTCTAATCCTATTATTATAGAGAACTAAGACAGTGAGTTACATTTGGATCATTAGTATAATGGTATCCAGGGAACCAGCCTTTTTGTACATGTCCTCATGTTTGTAGGATCAAGTTGTTTAGATGGCTATTAGATATTCTTCAAAGGATACTATAGAAAGATGGAAGTTGTAGAATTTTCAGGATATATCGTTTTGATATTTTTAAATGGTTTATGCGTTCTATTTTAGAATTTTGAAATGCATTTTTTTTTGTGTTCTGATCTCTGTATGACTTAGTAAATAAGCACTTATTTCCCTTTGTTATAACCATGACATGACTTAACAATGTGAATTTCAATGAAAATTGTCATTGGTTTTGACTCTTTCGTATTGTGGTTTTTCCCCTTTCAGGATGAAGGGGATGGAGGACCAGAACTTGAAGGTGAAGGTGAAGGTGAAGGTG
>NW_019257687.1:0-12475 GCF_002742605.1 Olea europaea var. sylvestris
GAAGGAACATTTAAAGAAAGGATGGTCGCAAGTTTCCGCCAAATGCCCACAAAACACATAATTACGATCAATATCCAAAAATTGCAATTTTTCTTTAGTTAGGAGTTTAGATTGAACCCTTAACCAAAGCAAAAATGAATGCTTCGGAGTAATGCACGGGTTCCAAACTTCGCTCCCCAAATGTTGAATGTACCCTTAGGCCTAAAGAAATCATAGGCAATTTTGTGTTGAATTTATCTCTTGTTGAGCAGCCCAGAAACTGATCCAAAAATCCCAGAAACTATCCCTCGTATTGAATTGTCTACTTGTCAACTCAACTGTCTGAATTCTACCCAGTTTGGCCCATGTTCTGCGGGTGCCTAGCATGGTAATTTAGGGCTAAACCAGCAGACCGAGGTAGTATAATTCTATTGTCCATCTGCCCAGATGGAACAAGCTGTCCGTTAGGAAAAATCTGTTGGGCAGCTCCCTTTTCGCACAATATGTCTCTGATTTCCAGCAATTTCTTAAAGAGTGGAGAGTGATATTTTCAAGGACAAACCTCCCAAATGCAAGTCCCATTAAGATATACTTGATGAATCCACTGAATCCAAAGAGTGTCCTTTTTATGATGTATGTTCCAAAGGGATTTAGCAAGTAACGCTAAATTACAACTCTTCAAATCCTTTAATCCGAGGCCCCTTCATCTTTTGGAAGGTAAAGATCCTTCCATGCAATCAAAGGCTTCTTAGATCCCCAAAGGAATTTCTGACAAAGGCTAACAACCCTTGAAATAATTGTAGCCGGGATAGAAAAAATAGAAAGCAAAAAACATTCAACACCGCCGTAATGAGTTCCACTTTACTGGCATAAGAAAGAGATGAGCAATTCCAAGCTCCAATATAAGCTGCAATTTTATCAAGGAATGGAGCATATGAACTCACTTTGAGCTTTTCCGAAGCAAGAGGAATACCAAAGTAGCAAAAAGGCATAGTACCCTTCGAGAAATTTGAGAGTTCCACAATTCTTTGAAGTTCAAACCCATAAATCCCAGTCGTATATAAGCTGGATTTCAAAGTGTTGATCTTCAAACCCGATGCTAAACCAAAGTTATCAAGGCAATTCATGAGAATTTCCACTAACATAGCATCTCTCCTTGCAAAGAGCGTCAAGTGATTCGCAAAAGCCAAGTGAGTTATCTTCAGGGGACCACATTTCAGGTGATAATTAAAATCACTATCATTTGTAGCATCCTTGATCATTCTAGAAAAATATTCAAGATAAAGCACAAACAAAAAAGGGGAAAGTGGATCACCTTCCTGAAGACCTTTCCCGCCTTTGAAGAATCCATGCATACTCTCATTCAAAGCAACGGAATATGTTGGAGAGGTAACACATTCCATAGCCCATTGAGTAAATCTCAAAGGAAAATTCAACCCTTCAAGTACACTTTTGAGAAAGTCCCAACTTACCAAGTCATAAGCTTTCCTTATATCAATTTTTAGGAGGCATCTCGAAGTGACCCTCTTTCTATTGTATTGTCTCAAAAGTTCTTGAGCAAGATGTATATTTTCCGTCATACTCCTACATTCAATGAAAGCGGTTTGTGCTTGGTCCACAATGTCCCCCAAGATAGGCCTCAATCTAGATGCAAGGGTTTTTGTTATCACTTTACAGATCACATTACAACAAGATATCGGTCTGTAATCCCCAAAACTCGGATTATGACTTGAATTTTGCACTAAAGCAATGACCGCATGGTTGATTTGTTTAAGGATGGAACCCGATGAAAAGAATTCCATGATAGCCTCCACAAAATCATGTTCAATACACCCCCATGCGCTCTTGAAAAGACATGAAGTGTACCCATCCGGCCTGGGAGATTTATCATCTTCAATCCTAAAAAGAGTTTCTTTGATCTCCTCAAAAGAAATATCCAAATCAATGCATTGACTTATTCCAAAGATACCAAAGGCCCATTGCAAATGATGTCCTTGTCAATTGGCCGAACCGACTCTTTTTTCCCAGTAAGTTAGAATAGAAATTGACAAATTTCAATGCAACTTAGTCTTGTAAAGTGGTATATATCCTGTCCTCCTTAAGAATAGTAGCTATAAAATTCCTCCTTGAGTTCCTTTTAACCACGGAGTGAAAGAATTTTGTATATTTATCACTTTGCTTAAGGAAGATGTGCTTTGCCTTTGATAATAAAAACAACGCTCCGCTTCACATAAACCGAGGGCTTTCTTCCTCAATTTAGCAACCATAATTGAAAATTTTCATTCATGGGCTGATTATGTAGTTGAATTTGGGCAGCTTCCAATTCATTTTTTGCCACGTTTACCCTATCCAAAATGCACCCAAAATGCTTAATATTAAGCTCTTTCAAAGCTTCCTTTAGTTTGCTAAACTTCTTGCAAAGGATAAATTGCTTTGTCCCCACACATTAAAATTCATAGAAGCTTGAATAAGATCATGGAAGTCCTCATGCTTAGTCCGTTTGTTAAAAAACTTGAAAGGTGTTTTAGCGCTCCCAACACGATCATGAATAGAAACAATGCAAGGGGAGTGGTCGGAAAGGCATCCGGAAAGTAAAAAATTTGCATCAACGTACGCCCCATTTTGCACCCAAATATCATTGACGATTGCCCTATCACTTTTGCTCCAAACTGAACCATTAGTCCACTTGTAATAACAAACAATGGAGCACACATCCGTGAGACCCACATGAAGGCAACAATTTGTGAGATCCTTGATTTCATAAGGGGTAACGTCCGCCCCATTACATTTCTCATCAAATTTAAGAACATTGTTGTAGTCACCAAGAATCAACCATGGTAACCAAACATTTGCGTTGAACTCCATAATGTTATTCCAAAGTGGCCTCCGGCTAACAATAGTATGAAATCTATAAACGAAATTAACAAGAAAGGTATAAGATGTAACCTTGCAAGTAGCTTTACAATGAATGAACCTCCATCACATCCAAAAACACTTTGGATGGATTCCACAAAATAAAGATCAGTCCAGCTCTATGAGTGTAAAAAGCATATACATGCATGAAGCCATCGAACTTATTCCTCAAAATTCTAATCAATTTTTGATCCCCCAACTTTGTTTCCAAAATACCCATGATATCAATGTAATGTTGCTTGATAAATTCACGAATCCCACTTTGTTTAAGGGGTGGATTCATATCCCTAATATTCCAAGATGCTAACTTCATGACGTTGAAGTAAGGGATGTACCCTTCTTCTTGCCAACTTTTGTTACCGATTTTCTTTGCTCAACAAGAATACCTTTGAGCTTTTCATTTCCAGAATTATTTGATTCTGCCTCATTGACTTTTTCTGAAGAATCTGCCATAGAAATAGGTGCCATAGTACGTGCATTTTTATTTCCAGAAACTGCCCAGTTTTTCTTGCTAACAACCTCCACAAAAGGGGCCTCATCCTGTCCCAGAACCTGTCCAGCCTGTTCGGCCACTTCAGCAGCCTGTAACTACCCTTTTCTTCCTTCGATGCATCGACTTCAACAAGTGCTCTTGCATAAGAAAGTCTACCTCTACTAGCCGTGACTTTATCGGTAGATATGGGTTTTCCTACTTTGGAGACAATTTTCCCCAAAGTGTTTGTGTTCCAAAATTCCAACGGTGCCTATCTATGTCCATCTTAAATTGGAATACTAGCCACCCACTCGAATGCACATAGTATTTCTAATCAACTTTCCAAAAGTCGTACAATTGGAGAAGAGCCATTTTTCCGGGAAACCTACCGACAAAATATCCAGTGAGACCGTATCCCCACTTATTTTCAATATTGTCTTCGTCCATTTCATTCAAAAAAACTTCATCGGATTGAGTATGAAAGGACTTCAACTTAATATTCTCTTCCGTCTTCCTATTATCTTTAAAAAGGTTAACCCAAGGGACTTTAACTTCTTTCTCCCCAACATGTTCAGTAGCATTTACTTCTTTCTGGGAATTTACTTTAGCCGTATGACATTGTGATTTAGAACTAACCGACTTCGTATCCTCATCCCAAGTGTTAAAGAAATACTAGGTGAAGGCAGATTTACCTTTGAGTTCTCAACTGATTTTAATGTGGAAGAGGCATATTCATCCATATTAGCATTACGCTATCGAGCAACCTGGGACTTAAGGGGGCTAAGGCCAAAAAAATTAGGATTACAGGCTTTCTTTTTACTCATAAAAACACACAAGGCAATGGATCAAGAGAAAGGGAAAGAAACAGCCCAGAAAACCAAATAGAACCGGCCTTTAGAGAAAAGGGAAGGGGTCGGGTTAGATAGAAGACCACCAACTCTGAAAATAGTCTACACAAAGTACCAAAGTCAGAGACTAGAAGCTGTGAAGTCAGAGAACAAACTCTGAACGAGGCAGAAAAGGAGGCAAAAAGGCTGACCAGAGATTCAAAAATCCATCACATGTCCAAAGTACAAGATACATACACAATACATACAAGTCTTGAACCTGAAGAACCAAGAAAGCGCATAGCACAAGGAGAAGAACCAAGAAACCAGAAACCAACTGCCAAAGAGAAGAGAATACTACCTAGACAAGAAGAAAGAGCCAACGTCCAGAAGCAACACAAATGAAAAAAGCACCAACAAAACCCAGGCAAGTAGGAAACAAACTCCAGCAAAAATAATCTGGAAGAGAACCACAGACTAGAAACCAAGCTGGACGAAACAGGAACCACAATGCAGTCAATCTAGAACAAGAACAAAGCTGGACTGGAGCACCCACANCACAGTAAACATGCCATATGTGCATGTTAGGTATTTTAGTAAATACTATAATGAACATAATTTTAGTGTGTTTTCATCTTTACTATTATAGCGTACTATCCTCTCTATCAAACACGCCATAAATATTCAATCCTTTACAACTTTTGATAATTTGACATCTCGAATGTTAGGTACCGACATCTTGGGCAATTTGCACCACTTGGAGGGGAACAAGCAGCAGCAGAACTGCCTGGAGACTGGGTTTCCATGGGTCATAGTACACAGTGGCTTTGGTATTCTGTGTATGCAAGGTTAGATCTGGTTGAATAAATGTCACTCTTTCTTATTGAGCATGAAATCTGATATGTATGACTTACTATTCATATACTATTTGTTACACTCAGCAAGCAAGTTAGCTAGCGCACAAGGTTCCTAGTAATAGGTGATTGGTCAAGAAGATACATCTTTGGGAGAGATTCAAGTCGTATCTGATGCAAAGGTGTATGTAAGAAGGTATCTTGAGAAATCTACAAGGGTTCTATAATTGAATTTATTGGATATTTATTCTTCTGAAGAGTATAATTTTGTTTGTCATTATTATGCAATGGCTTGTATACAAATTGGCGAGAGAATTTGCAATGCTGTGTCAGTTTTCAGGGAAATGACAAGTCTTATGAAATAAAATCCACTTAAATACCCAAAAAAAAGGTGGATGCATTGAAATTCTATTATTTGCTAATATATAATGATTCTATTTTCAACCTTCATTATATTTAGGATTATTTTTAAAGACCAGCTGCCTTTGTTTAAAAGTAGCAGGCTGCTTTGCATTTTTTTAAGCCAGCCCGAGAGCCACACGTACCGGCTTGGGCTTGCCCTGAGCCCAAACTGAGCCTCGAGTCGAGCTGGCTTGAGCTTTTTGCAGGTCGAGCCATGGGCGGCCCGAGCTCTCGAGCCTTTTTGCCATCCCTAATTATTCTCCTTTCATTTGATTCCAGAAAATAAATACAATAATGGTGATGAAAAGGCATACTACAATAAAGGTTTGTTATTTTAATATAAATTTTCCCTTAAAAAATACTTATTAATTCTCTCTTCCCCATCACTAAACGTCTTGCAGAAAGGATGATAAACAACTTACTATTGTTGCAATAGACTAGGGACCAATAGTGCAACTATCACACATAAATAAATAAATAAAATTTATCATATGCATTCATATGAATTATCAATATGTACTATTATGTGGTTTTTTAACAGTAATATTAATTAGAGCATGAAGCCTTGGATAAATTACAACTTTTTTGAATGTTATAATATGTTAAATTAATAAAGCTATTAGGCATTACCAAAATTACAATAATATGGAAGAGGTCCTCCATCACAAGAAAGCATGTCGCTTGGCCCATCCTCTTTGATTTGGTTTGGTTTGCTACGCCCAAAGCCCACTTCATATGAGTGACACTCTTCAACCTCTCTTGCACGGAATTGAATTCATTGGTAGGAAAAAAGATTAATTTCCATCCAACTAAACACATTACATTCTCTAGTGGTCTACAAAGTAAGTTGGCCGAATTTTTTGCATGCTTTTTGATGTCAAAACTGCTATGATCATCATGTCGGCTCCATTTTTTCCTTTTTCTTTTTTCCCCTTTTGTATATCCTTCGTTGAAGCCCTCATATCCTAAGGTGATACCAATTGATGCTGAATATGCAACAACAATTAATTCAAAGTTACATTTTGACGAATAAAATTACTTTCAACTTGGACAAATATACGTTCAATGTGGTGTACCACAAATATAATTCGCAATAAAACATTATTTTCCTTTTACTGAAACCCATTAGTGACGAAATCTTGCCTTCAAATTCACACAAAATCACCTTTGGCACATTAAACCCAATCGTATTTTAGCACAAGACCCCAAATCACTTACTTGTAGTGCTTTGAGTTATGAAGGTTTTTCAGAACAACACAAAATTCATATTATATAACTTATGGCACAATCCAACCTTTACAACACTTTGAGCAAGGCATTTTTCATTATTATTGATTGACTTATGGCGCAATTCAACCCTTACGATGCTTTCGGTGACTTACAACCAAGAAGCATCGACCCTTTCACAACGTTGAAATTTCTGGGACTTCAACACAGCCCACAATAAAAAACAAGAGAAAGAAAAATTACTAGTGAAAGCTTTCTCTCTTAATAAATAATATGATCACAATTAAGTATCAAGAGAGAAGTAGGCTCTACACTTCAATAATTTGCAAAGAATAGAGCTCTAGTGTTTGTTTGTTAAACTTTAATTAAGATGAAAGATTTTTACAGATTTTGATCACTAAAATTTTTTTTCAAGAATTAAATATTTTGATCTTCTAAAGATTGATAAATAAGGTAGTTGAGATCAATAAAAGCCTCATTAAATTGCTCCTTTTTGTTGTCTCAATGAATGCAAAGCGAGGAGATATTTATAGTTGTAGAACCATAAAAAAATTTGTGTACTAGATGTTCACTATAGTGCCGAAAGGTTCACTAGCCATTGTAATTCAGAACGGTTAAAAAATTTACCGTTTGTTCTATCAGATGTCCAACAGACATACCGAACGTCCACTATAGCAGATTTTGGTAAAATTCCTTCTTCAACAATTTTGACAAAAGTAATTCTTTGAATGAAGTTTTTACCTGATTTTCCAAGATAAGTGACATTTTTAATATAAGATTGAAACTTGAAAAATTATCTTATGTAAATATTTTTGTGAGATGAATATGTTTGTGTATAAAGCCGATACTTCAGCCTTTTAAGATTCATTGCCAAATATTGAAGCATATTACCTTTACATACGAGATTGAAACGTCTAAGTCTATTTTCTTCAATGAGGCTCTTCGTCTTGACGTGCATGCTAGACTTATGATTTGACTTTTATTTTAATAGAAATCTTCACAACATTGCTTTTACTTCCATGTCAATTGTTGCTTATTAATTACTTTGTTTCTAATTTTGCCTCTTCAAATTTGATTTGTAATTTTCTCTATCAACACTCGAATACAATTTGTTAGAAATAAACACAATTTGTTTGTAATAATCAAAAAGAGAAGTCAACCATAGGTCAACAACGTGTCCTGTCTTACATTTCATTCTAAATATCCAATACTAAATGAATAATGTATCAATTCGATCTAGAAATGAATCAATGAACCCTCTTCATTTTAGGTCTAAATTCTTCGCTTTTGTGAATACGAAAATGTGTCAATCCTTTTCTCTCCCTGTCTAAATCTAATTTTCAATTGGATTGATTCATTTGAATTGATAAAATTAGGAGTTCATAAAGAAATTTGAATTATATTATTGCATATACCACATTAAAATATATGACATTATTATTACTAATTGGTAAAATCCATATCTGTAAAAAGGGAGATGAGGCTTTTTTTAAGATAAGAAATTCATTCATTTCAATTATTTCTCAAAAAGGAAATGAAGAAACAGAGGGTCTGTTGAATTTCAAGTATTCAATTTCACCACTAAGATAAGGAGACTTGCTTCACATTTGGAATTGCACAAAAAATACTATTTATTTCAAGGAGGATTGCGAAAGTTTTTGGCAAAACGCCAATGAATATTGGCTTATTTGTCAAAATAAAAATAAAAATAGAGTACGTTATAAAGAATTAATTGATCAGTTGGATATTCGAGAGGCAAAAACTCGGTAATTTAAAGAGCAATATAATTTGAACTTATGCGTTTCAATTTTGATGAACTTCTTACTTTCAGCAATTCATGGAAGTATGACTTGTTAAAAAACTTATGATTGCACCAACTACAAGAAAGACCTCATGATAGTCAATATGGGTCCTCACCACCCATCAATGGAGGGTGTTCTTCGACTTATTGTTACTCTCAATGGTGAAGATGTTATTGATTGCGAACCACTATTGGGTTATTGACATAGAGGAATGGAGAAATTGTTAAAAACTGAACAATTATACAATTTTACTTTATGTAAGACACTGGAATTATTTAGCTACTATGTTTACAGAAGCAATAACCATAAATGGACCCGAACAACTATGCAATATTCAAGTACCTAAAAGGGCTAGCTATAGTAGAGCCATTATGTTGGAGTTGAGTCGTATAACTTCCCATTTGTGATGGCTTGGTCCTTTATGGTAGATATTGGGGCACAAACCCTTTTCTTCTATATTTTTCGAGAATGAGAAAAAATATATGCCCTATTTGAAGCCATTGCCGGTATGCGAATGATGCATAATTTTTTTTTTTTTGTATTGGAGAGATAGCTACTAATCTACCTCATGGATGGATAGATAAAATGTTTGGATTTTAGTGATTATTTTTTAACAGGGGTTGCTGAATATCAAAATTTTATTACACAGAATCTTTTTTTTAGAACAAGTTTAGGGCGAAGGCATTATTGGAGGAGAATAAGCACTAAATTGGGGTTTATCAGGACTAATGGTGCGAGCTTTCGAAATACAATGGGACCTTCATAAAGTTGATCATTATGAGTGTTACGACGAATTTGATTGGGAGGTTCAATGGCAAAAAGAAGGGGATTCATCAGCTCTTTATTTAGCACGAATCAGTGAAATGACAGAATCCATAAAAATTATTCAAAAGGCTCTGGAAGGAATTCCAGGGAGGCCCTTTGAGAATTTAGAAATCTGATGCTTTGATAGAGTAAAAGATAACGAAAGGATTGATTTTGAATATCGATTTACTAGTAAAAAACCTTCTTCAATTTCTGAATTGTCCAAACAAGAACTATATGCAATAGTCGAAGCACCAAAAAGAGAATTGGAAAGTTTTCTGATAGGAGATCAGAGTGTTTTTCCTTGAAGAAGGAAAATTCACCCATCAGGTTTTATTAACTTGTAAATTCTACCTCAGTTAGTTAAAAGAATGAAACTGGCTTATATTATGATGATACTAGGTAGTATAGATATCATTATGGGAAACATTGAAACATTGATCGTTGAAATGATAATTGATAAAACAAGAAAATTACAAACCATTCATTCATTTTCCAGATTGAAAATCTTAAAAGAAGTCTACGAGATATGGACCAGAAAGTTAAAATGAGTTGAATACATATATTTTATTTTTTATTCAAAATTCGGGTTGATGAACTAAACCAGATAGTTATATGACTGAAATAAAACAACTTTTGAATTTGCAGTTAAAGGGATTGAATCTCATTTCCTTTGTACAAGAATGCAATAAAATTAAATATAAGCAAAGTAGTTGAGACTGTTTACCCTAAGATTGGTTGATTAGGCATCATGGCTTGAAATGGGTTCAAAAGATCAACTATATGGAGTTTTTACTATCTATTAACATAGATGTATTACCATATTGGATGGTTAACAAAAATGAGTAGATGGTTAGGAAGAACAAGATATGCAAAGGATTAGTAATGGAGATTCTGTAAAATTATCCAACAGGATGTACCTAAAAGGAATTAAAATTGGGGCTTTAAGTTAGTAGAAATGATTAAGAAGTACTCCCCATGATTCGATCTAGAGTATTTTCTTACCCATTGATTAAGTAAATAACTATCAAGAATGAAGTAATCTTTTACTTTGCTAATGTCTTCCTTTTCTGAGAAAGGAGAATAGGAACGAAATAAACTCAAAAGAGTAAAATTGCAAAAAAGAGATCTTTTTTTTTGATAATTTCTTTCCTATATACCTATTTTATCTAGACTCAAAAGAGTAAAATTGCAAAAAAGAGATCTTTTTTTTTGATAATTTCTTTCCTATATACCTATTTTATCTAGAGAGATAGAATTCTTGTCATGATGCATGAACTAATGAAATGTCTAATTCTTTTTCGTAATGTAAAATAATAGGTTGAAATAGCTATGTGATATTCCTCCTAAAAAACTCTTTTTTTATTCAAGGACAAAGTTATTAATCAACAAAGGAAAATGAAAATTCTTAAAAGATGAGATCAATTCAGAAGCACTTTTATTTATTAGAAATATAAATTTCTTAGAAATAGCAGACAAAATTCTATTGGTCTACCTTAGGATAAGAGTTTGAATCTCTGTCTATCTTATAAACATACCAAGATAAATAATGTTGAAAGGTATATAGATTTATTTACGACCTCTGAGGTGAAAATCTCATGTACGATTCTGCAATAGCGATTGGAACAGTGATGTTATAATCGACTATGATTATCTAGCAGTTCGAGTACAGTTGATATAATTGAAGTGCAGCCAAAATATGGTTCTTGAGGACGGAATTTGGGGCATCAACCTATAGGGTTTATTGTTTTCCTAATTTATTCTCTAGCCGAGTGTGAAAGATTAACTTTTGATTTACCAGAGCAAAAGAGGAATTAGTAGTAGGTTATCAAACTGAATATTCAGGTATAAAATTTGATTTATTTTTTGTTGCTTCGTATTTGAATCTACTTGTTTCTTTATTATTTGCAACAGTTCTTTACTTTGAGGGGTTGGAATCTTTCTATTCCGTACATATTCATTCCTGAGCTTTTTGAAAGAACAAAAGTTTTTGGAACAATAATCAGTATCTTTATTACATTAGCTAAAACTTATTTGTTCTTGTTCATTTCTATTGCAACAAGATGGACTTTACCGAGGTTGAGAATAGACCAAGTATTAAATATTGGATGGAAATTTCTGTTACCTATTTCTCTAGATAATCTATTATTAACAATTTCATTCTAACTTCTTTCACTGTAAAGGAATAGAATATTCCATATTCACAACTTCTCTCAAACAAGAAAAAGAAACAAGTATAAAATTATTTATAAATATTTATGATATGGTTCCTATGGTAACTAAGTTTATGAATTATGGTCAACAAACAATATAAATTTTAAGGTACATTGGTCAAGGTTTCATGATCACCTTGTCTGATATGAATTGTTTACCTATAACTATTCAATACCCCTATGAAAAATTGATCACATTGGAATATTTAAGAGGACGAACCCACTTTGGATTTGAAAAATGCATTGCTTGTGAAGTATGTGTTCGTGTATGTCCTATAGATTTACCCGTTGTTGATTGGAAATTGGAAACGGATATTTGAAACAAATGATTACTTAATTACAATATTGATTTTGGAATCTATATATTTTGTAGTAATTGCGTTGAGTATTGTCCAACAAATGTTTATCAATGACTGAAGAATATGAACTTTTTACTTATAATTGTCATGAATTGAATTATAATAAAAATTGTTTTAGGTCGGTTACCGGTGTCAATAATTGATGATTACACAATTTGAATAATTTCAAATTCACCTTAAATAAAAAATGGAAAAAATCCTTGATTCAAACACCATTCTATCATTTTTGGATCCAAAAGAATGAGGTTTTTTACTTGGTCAATAGGTTGGTTGGCGAGAATCGTGGCTTAATTTGGATTGAAAATCGATTTGTATTCAACTAATTATTTCAAAACAGAGAGTTTCAAAGTCTCTATAATTGTATTTACATCAATCCACATCACACACATTCCAGTTTAATTCAATTAAGAAGAATCCTCAAAGATTACTTCTTCTTTCCTGGTTTAGGTCAACAAAGTCATGAAATATTTTGCTTTATCTATTTTTTTCTATAACATCAAATGGATTTACCTAGACTAATACATGATTTTCTTTTAGTAATTCTCAGATTGGGTCTTATATCAGGAAGTCTAGGAGTAGTATTACTTCCCAATCCAATTTATTCGGCCTTTTCATTGGGATTG
>NW_019257687.1:20514-23374 GCF_002742605.1 Olea europaea var. sylvestris
TCCAAAGGAAATACGACCCCACCAGTTGAGTCCACGTGTTAGGAACAAGCTGGGTGGGTGTCGACCCGTACAACCTAAGAACGGCCCTAGAAAATGGGTATAAAGGAATTCGGAGTCCTGCCTTCAGAAGGAACTCACCATAGCTACACAACTCGACCTCGGATAATAAGCTCGCTCATCAGGAGAAGGGGCTAGGAGTATGATATCGTACAGGATGTGATATTTTTCTCCCACATTCATTAAAAATAGGGTATCTGCAATAGATTGAATTTTTTTAGCCCCCAACCCTCGTTCCCACCCCCTCCCCAACTATGGGCAAACAACTCCAGCCAGCTATGATTACATTAACCTGGTCACCAATACTGGTAATTTCCACTCCCATCTCAGTACCCACCCTCCTTATATCTACCTTCTCAGATAAACTAGATGCCACAGCAGTGATAGAATTTGCAAAATTCTTTAGATACTTACAAAAAATTGCTTGATAAAAGCATAAATATTCCCCAAAAATCGCAAAGTGAAGAAAATGGAGCGAAGAGAGAATGCAAGCAACTCAGAAGTGCAATTTCAAAGCAAGAGTGAAAAAAACTCTAGCTTCAATTCTCTCTTTTTTTTATAGCCAACCCTATCTAATCTTGGCCGTTTAATTTAAACATCAAAATTCCCTAGCTGTCGATCTGTTAGTTCACTCTTAGCCATTTAGTAGCCTACCATTTCGTATTTTGAGGCCCAGATGGTGCGGTGCTTCCCACGCGCTCCATTTCGCATGGGAAAAATCTAGGACGACTGCAATTACCACCCATGTGCATTTAATGCGCCATCAGTTACGTACATCAGAAGGGAAATTGTCACCAGCTATCTTGTCTAGAGATTAACAATGAAAGCTAATCATTACAGAACAATACTTAATACTCTTTATATGTTCCCATGCTGACCCTATGCAAACCCTCCATTTGACATTCACCACTTCGGTAAGTCCACTCTTTCAAGGCACCTCGACCTACCTCTTGGAGAGCTTCGGCTTAGCTTTGGAAGCACCTAAGCTGGCCCTCCTTGAGAGTCTAAACTGAGGGGGGGGGACTATAAATTCTAACTTCAACAGTACCTCTCTCCTACCATAAATTTTAATTTCCACATCAATGTTAGCAAACTAGACTTAGGAGACTCACATTCATCATGGATTTCTTTTCTTGGAGATTATAAATTCTGTGTACCACATGAATGACCATACATAGACTTGGGGGGACTATTGTTGCTGATCAATACAGAATGGTCCACGTGGAGACCTTACATTCATACGCACGGCAAGCACCCAAGAATTGGTGTAGAAGGGATCAACATTCGAAGTTGTCACATGATGCATCGAGGTCGTTTCACTAAATTCTTCCGAGGTGGTTTATCTTTCATTACCAAACTCCTTGAGTATCCAAAGTCCTTGACAACCAAAAGAGGGTCGGGCAAGCACGTCTTCAGAGTTGACTGATGAGAGTTGATGTGATGTGTGCAGTTAATGAGTGTTAGGAATGTTAGCCTAGGTTTGTAGGGTGGCTAACCTTTTGTCAAAAGTCTATCAATGTAATTAATATGTAATAGAGTTGATATGACACTAAGGGTCGATAGATCAGGCCACGTGGATCTAATCCAACGGTGACCACATCGGCCTGATCACTATAAATAAGCAATTCTTGTATCATTTAAAGGGACTTTGGGAATTACAAAAAGGGGAATACAAGACACTTCCATTGTCTACTATTCATCTTCTTTTATAAATACACTATACTTTACAGCTTAAGTACTGCGAAATATATCCACGTGCACACCATCTCATAATGACAACTATTGGCCATTTTTAGAGGTCAATAATTATATTAAATTATTATTTGTTATGATCTTGATTAAATTAAAAAAATTAGTGATATTTAGTAGTTATATTCTTGAAATAGAAAACACCAGTTCTGCCCATTTGTACGTGTTTGTATTGAAATTACCGAGTTTTTTTCCTCCTTTATATCCTGGTAAGTAGAAAACGACATATAAAGAATAAATACAGTGTATAATTCACATAATTTGCTATCATCGTCAAGTGTTAATTCGTAAAAATAATAAAAATGGAAAATTCTAAAGTGAAAGAAAATGTTTGATGGAAAAAGTGATCACCTCTCACATGCCGTGGGTCTCGCTTGAATAAAAAATTATACCTGTCCTTATTTGTGGGGTCACTGCCATCGCCCTCCCTATTAGTTTAGCATAGTTCATGAAAAATTGCCAAGTGTTAATATGTAAAAACTCTGTCAAATATTTCTTACACCTGCAGCATAATTGATAAATAATATCCTGGCAAGTAGCAAACGATAGATAAAGAATGAAAAATACATAAAATGAACAAGAAGAGAGAAAATAACCACCATTTTTGGAATTTAACCTCCTTCAGTTTGAGCCAATTAGTTTCATTTTGGCGGGGTGTTCCAAATTCTTCTCTCATCTTAAAAGCTTCCAATAATGATAGATTGCTTTTCATTCCCAAGTGTCATAATAAGCAACGAATCAACATTTTCTAATGCTTTCACTGAATTTCCATGTTTTTAATCCATTGTTGTTTGTCCATCTCTTCTTATAGCCCCAATTTCAAATGTTGCCTTCAGAGTGAAATGGTCACCTGCTAAGACTACATAACCAAGGATTTTTGCGACCCCCAACAAAAAAAAATAAAATAAAAATTCGTCCTTCATAAAAACAAGTGTAAGTTTGAGAGGATGTTAAAGGTTGTAAAGAGTGGGGTTCCATCTTAAAAGATTAACCTTATTCAGAGGAGTGGTCCAATCTTTTATAAGTTGGTCTATATTTTCATCTTCATAAGATG
>NW_019257687.1:29147-36183 GCF_002742605.1 Olea europaea var. sylvestris
ATATTTGAGGAGCAATTGCACTTTTGTCGAAAATAATTTCAATTCATACGTTTTTTGACGCATGTATGAAAATAGGGAACGGGGCCGGGAGAAAGGGAAAATGTCATGGAAACAACTCAAAATGTATTAAATTCGATGATAAACTTCTATCGAGCGATCATCTTATGTTCTTGAACACAATCCATCGAAAAAACATCGCGAGGTTTACTTTTGCTCGTCAAGGGACACTAAGGCAGCGCCATGTCCTGGCCGTGGCAGGGACACATGCACATTTTCAGGCATTCTCAGGCGACATTAAGCACACGGTGTGTAGACCATGTCAGGGACGCAGGCACATTCCCAGGCATTTCTAGGCAGTTTATGGGACACGGTGTGTAGGCCATGTCCAGGACGCGTCTTGGTCGAGCAGGAATGCAGGCTAATTTCCAGGCGCATGAAGGCAGCATGGTGTACAGGCCATGCTAGGGACGCAGGCACATTCCCAGGCATTTCTAGGCAATTTATGGGATACGGTATGCAGGCCATGTCCAGGATACGTCCTGGCCGGGTAGGGATGCAGGTTCATTTTCAGACGCACGAAGGCAGCACGGAGTGCAGGCAATGTTAGGTACGCAGGCATTTCTAGGCAGTTTCTGGGACATGATGTACAGGCCATGCCTAGGACGCATCTTGGTAGTGGTAGGGATGTTGGAAAAATTTCAAGTACACGAACGCAGCATGGTGTATAGGCCATGTTAAGGATGCAGGCACATTTTCAGCCATTTCTAGGCAGTTTTTGGGACACGGTGTGCACGTCATGTCCAAGACGTGTTCGGGCCACGGTAGGGACGCAAGCAGATTTTTAGACAGACGAAGGTAGTACGGTGTGCAGGCCATGTCAGGGACGTAGGCACTTTTCAGACATTTCTAGGTAGTTTCTGGGACATGATGTGCAAGCCATGCCTAGGACATGTCTTGGCCGCGGTAGGGACGGCGACAGATTTTCTGGCACACGAAGGTAGCATGGTGTGTAGGCCATGTCATGCTCCTAAATTCTTTGACTTGTGCACAGAACGTTGTAACTCGTGTTCCTATATTCTTCAACTTAAGAATTTTTCAACAACAAAGCATGTAGTGCATTGTTGTCGATTTTATCCCGCAAGTGGACGGATCGTAACAAGTAGTAAAGTGGACCTTTTGAGTCCGAATTATCGTTCCCATGAGGACTATATTTTAGTACTTAATTTATTATTCCTAACTTCTATTTAATGAAAATAAATAAATAAATAGAAATTGAATGTGATTTTTAAATCTAAATACTAAAAATTTCGTGAATGCAACAGAAAATTAGTGATAATTCAATTAATCAATGGGAATTAGGATGGAACAATTTCACCTATTGATCCCCTTTATTTCTAATATCGAGATTCATAAACTAAAGTAGTGTTCGGTCGAATTCTTCTATTATATTCAACTTACCCCTCTCGAGTTCTCGTTGAGCCTATTTAATTAGTTCAATTCCATATCTCTATGCGAATTAAATTTAATTAAACGAAATAACAGTTCTAAGAATTCCTAGATGACCGCAACAATTAATATATATATCTCTACACATTATATTAATTTACTGAATTTTAATATGTGGTCTAAACAAGAATCCGCATCTCTACATAATTATTGTTCACAAAATTATTGAATAATTTGCCAAATAATTCAAAGCATTAGAAACATAATTAAAATTCACACATAAGATATAAAAGAACAAGAATCCCAAATAGAAGAAATAAAGGTCCCAAATTAGTTACATTATTCGCCCTAAAATAAATTTAGCTAAACATATTAATGAAAGAAAAGCAAGATAAATTCATGGAAGACATTACCCGATTTATTGACGGAACGTGATTAAAGTTTGGAACGTGAATCTCCATCTTCTGCCGTCTTTCTCCTTTTTTGGTTTGTCTTCTGCCTCATTGCCTTTGTCTCCTCTCTGCTCTCAGCTTCGATTTCCATGCATAAAGATGATAATGGCTGCCTACTTTTTTTTTTTTTTTTTTTTTTGTCTCCTGCGTCCCTCTCTTTTTTTTCCGTCTGTACGTGTATAGAAAATTTTTGCTAGCCACAATTGTTAACTCAAGAAAAAGTAATTCCCTCTCTCCTCCCAGCAGCCGCAGAATTGATTCTTCCCTGAAAACTCTTTCCCCTTAATTCCTATTAGTTGGTATGTGTATATATATATAGTATATAAAAAAAACCTAGGGCCACCCTAGTTGACTAAGAAAAGGACTCTCTCTCCTCTTTACTTGGCTTGTACGTGTTTATATACACAAAATAACCTAGCCACAATATGACTTCAAAATGGACTCTAATAATGCCAATTGCCTCTGCCTTTGTTGACTAAAGAAAACTCTAAAAAGACTCCAATTGCCTCTGCTAATTCGTGTCACTTTAATATGAGCACTAATTCATGCATGCATGTAGGGGTCAAATCAACACCAATTGATACCATAATTATTCTTCAAGTCATTCCACTTTTAAGTTAATGCAATGTAGTCCTTGAGTTCCTCCATTGTGCAATCAACGTCCTCTTCAATTTTTCAAGTGTTGAATTTGATCTTCAATATTGCATCCACTAGCCAATTTGTTCTTCATCCTTTTCCATTTGCTCCAAACGAGTCCATCACTAAAAACAAACTAAAATTAACTCAAGTTAAATAGAAATTAATAATTTGACGATATAAAAGCTTAATGAAATGGTCTAAATAAGTGCATAATTTGTACTCATCAAATATCCCCAAACTTAAACTTTTGTTCGTCCTCGAACAAAATCATAAACTAAATAATAACCAACACACAAGCATGCAAAAATATTTGGTTGGGCGGTTTAGCTTTTTACTTCATGATTCAAGATATTAGTGTTTACTCTATAAACATGATTCAAAGTCATAGTACCAAACTAATATCCATTCTTCCAATATAAAAATTGACGTTTGTGTGTGTGTGAAGAATCGAGTAATCAACCATGACTGCACAAGTTGTTTCAATTCCCAACCCTTAATGGTCATATATGTCATTTTATCACTCGTAAGATTCACACACCCCCAAACTTATTTTTTTCATTCTTTCCCAGTGTGTAATCTAAGGCTGAATATTTCATTACTATCCTCACCCTCTCGAGTTTAGGTGAACGTTACTAATTGCAAGTCAACACTTCAGTGAACAAGAATTCTCCAATTATTTGATTGCTTCGACCTTCAAGACTCAACTAGCTAATTATCTTGCATGAAAGGTCAAATTCCCTCAAATAAGTGTTAGGGCTTAACTAAGGTATTTAGTGCTATATATATATATATATATATATATATATATATATTTTATATATTCTCTCCATTAAGCTTTCTAGATGACTCATGTAGCAGGCTTTAGGCCAATGACTCCCAAACCAGATGATTTTAGGGCATCAGGTTTTTAAATACCCTCATCGGCTTACTGACCCGAGTAAAAAAGGCTTCGAAGAGAACAATTTTTTTAAGTGCAGCTTCGTCTCTAATTTATTTCTAAATAATCCATGTAACGAGCTTTAGGCCGATGACTCCCATGTCAAATGACTTTAGGGCATCAGGTTTTAAGATACCCTTATAGAATCAATCACTCGAGTCATAAAGGCTTCAGAGAGAAGTTCAAAATTTTCAAACGTATATCCCTTGATTAGTGCAATGCCCCTTATCACACACTTATTCAAACAAATTGACCTCTAACTTAAGACTTTCGCAGAGTTTTATATGTTAGTCTAGGACAATCCACACATAAATTTTTCACACATGGAATCTACATTCACATCCGTATCTTCCTACAACTATAAAGTCACCCCCAAACTGTGCTAAATTTTATCTAAGGATAGATAAATTATTATGGTTTAGGTAAAGCATCTATGTCCAACTAAATTAACCTATCAAAAGCAGGAAACAACTTATTTAATCATAATGTCAAACTCAATTCTAGTGCGCTTGTAATATCAAATTTTGCAAAGCTGAGCTTCAATTAGTCTAGCATGCATCTTATTCACAGTTCATAAATCAACACTAAATCTCAAATTAAATCATCATTGTCTGTCAGATTGTCTAACCCATACAAGCACACATCTGAACAAAAGAGATTATTATTTTTTTATTTCAATATTTTATTTTTTATTTTTTCAAATAAACACACAAAAATATATCACCCCCAAACTTAAAACTGACACTGTCGTCAATGTCATAAAGCATAAATAAACACATAAAAGGGGTAGGGAAGAAAAAAAGGAAGGTACTCCCCAAATTTTTCTGTTGAATGTGTGAGGCACTATGTGTGACTGCTGGATAATATTCTTCATCATACTTTCTCTTGGATCTATGTTGGTTTGAGTGTTCCACGAAGTCATATTCTTGAAAAATCAAATTTGACTAATGAAATACAGGGAACAAGGGTTACTTAGCTCAAACAATCAAAATAACCAACAATAAATTCAAGGGCCTGAGGGTATAAAAGATATGGGTGATGACTCCTAGAAATTGAAACGTACCTAAATCTAATGCAACCTAGTAAACAAAACAAAACTATATGCTATGCGATACGATAAGCTAAACAAAAAGTTTGAAAATTGGGTTGCCTCCCAATAAGCGCTTCTTTTAAGTCATTAGCTAGACTTTGTGTTGCTATTATTCTGGTACAGCCAGGTTAAGGTTCTCTTTAGCGGTGGGGAAATCTTCCAAGTAGTGCTTGATACGTTGGCCATTTACTTTGATGTTTCCCTTTGTTGGATGGTGTAATTCAATTGTGCCGTAGGGAAACACTTGAGAGACCGTGAAAGGGCCGGACCATCTAGATTTCAATTTTCCTGGGAATAGTTTAAGTCTGGAATTGTATAAAAGCACTTGATCTCCCACTCGAAAAATTCTTTACCTGATGTTCTTGTCATGCCATTGCTTTTTCCTTTCCTTGTAAATGGCTGCATTCTCATATGCTTCTCTTCTGAATTCTTCCAATTCATGTAGCTGTAGTATTCTTGTTTCTCCAGCCTTTTCGAGGTCCATGTTTAACTGCTTCAATGCCCAATATGCTCTATGTTCAAACTCCACTGGTAGGTGGCATGTTTTTCCAAATACTAGTCGATATGGGGACATTCCAATAGGTGTTTTGTAAGCAGTGTGATATGCCCATAAAGCGTCGTCTAATTTCTTTGACCAATCCTTGTGAGATACATTCACAGTGAGCTCCGGAATTCTTTTCAATTGTCTGTTCGATGTCTCCATCTGTTCACTTGTCTGAGGGTGGTAAGGAGTGGCAATTCAATGTTGTACCCCGTACTTATGCAGTACTGCCTGGAATAACCGATTGCGGAAGTGCGTTCCACCATCACTTATTATGGCCCTAGGTGATCCATAGTGGTTAAAGATGTGTTTCTTTATGAAGTCTACCACCACCCTTGCATCATTTGTAGGCAATGCTTTAGCTTCTACCATTTAGAGACATAATCCACTACTACTAGGATGTACCGATTGTTATAAGATGATGGAAAAGGACCCATAAAATCAACTCCCCAAACATCAAATATTTCCACTGCTAAAATGTTGTTTAGTGGCATCTCGTGACGCGCTGATATGTTACCTGTTCTCTGACACTTATCGCATGACTTGTAGAAACTGTGGCAGTCCTTGAATAGTGTAGGCCAAAAGAAATCACATTGAAGCACCTTTGCTACTGTTTTAGTGGGGCCAAAGTGTCCTCCATACACCGAAGCATGAACCCATGAAATGATCAGTTTCATCTCATCCTCTGGTACACATCTCCTAATGATCCCGTCTACCCCTCTCCTATATAAATTTGGATCATCCCAATAATAGAATTTTGCTTCATGAAGCAGCTTCTTTTTCTGCTGATAGGTGAGATCAGGATCCATATAGCCACTAGCTAGGTAATTAACAATGTCTGCATACCACAGAGCCTTTTTTATTTGTAACAACTGTTCATTTGGGAAAACCTCATTAATAACCATGTCATCTGAATCATGAAGTTGCTCTAGCCTTGATAAATGATTCGCTACCTGATTTTCTGTACCCTTTTTGTCGCAAATTTCAATGTCAAACTCTTGCTGTAACAAAACCCATCGAATCAGCCGAGGTTTAGCATCCTTCTTCTCAAACAGATATTTCAAGGTTGCATGGTCAGTGTAGACTATCACTTTTGAACCAATCAGATAGTAACAAAATTTATTGAAGGCGAAGACCATTGCTAGCATCTCTTTCTCCATTGTTGCATAGTTAATCTGAGCATCTATCAAGATTTTGCTTGCATAGTAGATTACATATAATACTTTTCCTTTACGTTGGCCTATCACCGCTCCCACTGCAAACTCACTAGCATCACACATAAGTTCGAAATGTAGATCCCAATCAGGTGCTACTATCACTGGTGCAGAAGTTAACTTTTCTTTCAAAGTATTAAAGGCATTTAAGCATTCATCAAAAAAGTGAAAAGGCACATCCTTCTCCAATAGATTACATAGAGGTTTGATAATTTTTGAGAAATCTTGAATGAACCTTCTGTAAAATCATGCATATCCTAAGAAACTTCTGACCCCCTTAACTGAATTAGGAGGCTACAATTTTTCAATCACTTGTATTTTGGCTTTGTCAACTTCAATGCCCTTTGAGGAAATCCTGTGGCCCAGCACTATCCCCTCTTTTACAATGAAATGACATTTTTCCCAATTTAGCACTAGGTTCTTCTCTTCACATCTTTGCAATACAAGAGCCAACCGATCCAAGCAATCATCAAATGAATCTCCAAACACAGAAAAATCATCCATGAATAGTTCGATGTATTTTTCCACTATGTCAGAAAATATGGCCATCATGCACCTTTGAAAGGTTGCGGGTGCATTGCATAAACCAAAAGGCATCCTTCTAAATGCAGAAGTTCCATAGGGACATGTGAAGGTTGTTTTCTCCTGGTCTTCTGGAGCAATAACTATTTGATTTTACCCAGAATATCCGTCCAGAAAGCAGTAATGAGAATGACC
>NW_019257688.1:0-1102 GCF_002742605.1 Olea europaea var. sylvestris
TTGCCCCCGGCGCGATTTTTATTTCCGATCAACCTGCCAAATTTAAGCTCATTCCGAAACAGTCGCGTAAAATGACGAAATTGTCCCCTAGCGCTATTTTTATTTCCGAGCAACCAGTCAAATTTAAGCCCATTTCGACACAGTCGCGAAAAATGACGAAATTGCCCCCGGCGCGATTTTTATTTCCGATCAACCTACCAAATTTATGCACATTCCGACACTGTCGCTAAAAATGACGAAATTCCCCCGGCGCGGCTTTTGTTTCCGATCTATCAGTCAAATTTTAGCCCATTCCGACACAGTCTCGAAAAATGACGAAATTGCCCCCGGCGAGGTTTTTGTTTCCGATCAACCGGTCAAATTTTAGCCCATTTCGACACAGTTGCGAAAAATGACGAAATTGCCCCGGCGCGGTTTTTGTTTCCGATTAATCACTCAAATTTTAGCTCATTTCGACACCGTCGCGAAAAATGACGAAATTGCCCCGGCACGATTTTTGTTTCCGATCTACCTGTCAAATTTTAGCTCATTCCGACACCGTCGCGAAAAATGATGAAATTGCCCCCGGCGCGATTTTTATTTCTGATCAACCGGCCAAATTTTAGCCCATTCCGAAACAGTCGCGAAAAATGACGAAATTGCCCCCTGCGCGATTTTTGATTCCGATTAACCGGTCAAATTTTAGCACATTTCGACACCGTCACGAAAAATGACGAAATTGCCCCCGGCGCGATTTTTATTTCCGATCAACCTGCCAAATTTAAGCCCATTTCGAAATAGTCGCGAAAAATGACGAAATTGCCCCTACGCGATTTTTATTTCCGATCAACATGCCAAATTTAAGCCATTACGAAACAGTCGCGTAAAATGACGAAATTGCCTCCGGCGCGATTTTTATTTCCGATCAACCTGCCAAATTTAAGCCATTACGAAACAGTCGCGTAAAATGACGAAATTGCCTCCGGCGCGATTTTTATTTCCGATCAATCTGCCAAATTTAAGCCCATTTCGAAACAGTTGCGAAAAATGACGAAATTGCCCCCGGCGCGATTTTTATTTTCGATCAACCTTCCAAATTTAAGCCATTACGAAACAGTCGCGT
>NW_019257689.1:0-1102 GCF_002742605.1 Olea europaea var. sylvestris
GAGATCCCCTTAATGCAATATCTTGCTTTTTGGCCTTCTTTTGAGATTTGCAAAATTCAGGTACGATTCGGCAATTAAAACTTTTGGAAATAGCTTGGAACACTAAGATTCGTTTGTTGTATTTTGGGACACTTTGGGCCATTCTTCAGTGTCAACATAGCATATTTTGGATCATTTTGATGGCATTTATGCTCAATTTTATATATTTCAATGGATTTAGCTGTGTTTTACCTATCTTGATACATTTTGGTGAGTCTCATCATGTTTTTTTGGAATTCGGTTTCATGTTTGGAAATACACATCTGGAAATATCTCGGAGCGCTATGATTCGATTTGGGGCATCCTAACTCAACTTTATACATTTCGGAGGTTTTAGCTATGATTAGCCTATCTTGATACATTTTTGCGAGTTTTGTTTTGGTGCAACTTTGTTTCATATTTGTGGGTTTTGGCATATATCACTCATTTTGCAAGTTTAGGTAGACGCAGGGGCGGACCCAGAGACTTCGGACTGTGGGGTCAAAAATGAAAATTTTTTCGAACAACATATCATTAACAAAAATAAATTCATATGCTACTACAATTGTAGCCTACGCGTTTTCATACTTTGAAAACGTCGTATAATTACATCATTATCAATATTGTCAAGTACATCGCTTTCAATATATGCAACCAAACTATCACTTAACCATTGATCTCCCATTCGATTACGTAGTCGATTCTTGACAATCTTCATTGCAGAAAATACTCTTTCTACCGTAGCAGTTACAACTGGAAGAATTAACGCCAATGTTACAAGCCTGTAAACTAATGGGTACACCTCATGTTTTTTCGTCACAACCAAGGTTTCTGCAAGATTATTAAGGCCTTGTAACCCTTCAAAATCTTTGTGAGAGCGCATATCAATAATATACGTCTGAATTTGCTCTTCAAATGCCAAGATTTCTATTGGTTTAAAATCTTTGGGATAATACTCACACAATTGAATTAACTTATCCTTGTTGAAAGCAGAGAATGAGTTATCCGGACACAAGCATGCAACACAAAGGAGTAAGTCACTATTTACCTCAGAGAAACGATCATTCAACTCTTGAATTTGCAT
>NW_019257690.1:0-1102 GCF_002742605.1 Olea europaea var. sylvestris
CCAAATTACGCACAATTTTAATTGCACTCTTATTGTCACAATACAATGGATTATGTTGGCTAAGAAGTACACCCATATTTGCAAGCAACCAATGTAACCAAACTATCTCACAAGTAGTAGGAGTCATGGCACGATACTTTGCTTCTATGGAAGATCTAGATACATCTTCCCTCTTGCTCTTCCAAGAGATAAAAGAATCCCCAAGAAAGATTAAAAAAAAAAAAGCTAGTGGTAGATCTACAATCTGTAGGATTACTAGCCCAATCGGCATCAGAATATGCTCGCAATTCTAGTGATGAAGTAGATGAAAGAAAAAGGCTTTGAAATTGAGTGCCACGAAGATAAGAACAACAGCCCAATGAATTGTAGTGGGCGACGTAATGAACTGACTAACTATGTGAACTACATGTGCAATATCTGGACAAGTGATGGTGAGATAAACCAAACAACCAACAACAGTACAATATAAACTAGGATTAGATAATTGAGAGCCATCAGAAGAAGAATATCGAGCATTAAGCTCATGAGATATATCAAGAGTCTTATTATCAGTAAAACGAGCACTTTCAAATATATCTGCTTTGTACTAGACTGAGAAAGAAGATAACCTGTCGGAGAAGATGCAACTTCACTACCCAGAAAGTAACAGAGTGGACCCAAATCTTTTATTGCAAAGTAACTCTCTGACATTAGTGCTGTGATGCCGTCAATATCATCGTCGGTAATAATCATGTCGTCAACATATAAAGAAAGCAAAACATGACCGACGATTGTACATCTATAAAATAAAGCTGAATCATGATGGTTGGGATAGAAACCAAGTGAAGTAATCACAATGGAAAACTTCTCAGACCAAGCTCGAGGTGCTTGTTTGAGACTGTAGAGAGCTTTTCGAAGTTTGCAAACTTCATCGGGTTGATGAGAAACACCAGTAGGGGAAACCATATAGACTTCTTCCCCTAGATCTCTATTCAAGAATGCATTTTTAACATCCATCAGAGATATACTCCATCGACGAACAGAAGGAACTACAATAAAGGTGTGAACAGTAGTCATCTTTGCAAATAGATGCAAAAGTCTCCTCATAATCCATATCATATTC
>NW_019257691.1:0-1102 GCF_002742605.1 Olea europaea var. sylvestris
TAAGGCAGACATAAGGCAAAACAGACCTCCCAATTCTATTGCATTTCAAGTACTTCTCTTTATCTGGAAGCTTGATTTCAAACTCTGTAGCAACTCTACATTCACTTAGTCTGCCCTTCGAGAGCCTCCCAGGAATGCTTCCATCTAATGGTGAAAAAATGAGGCAAAGAGTAGCAAATTTAAGCAACTTATTGCACAAGTAATAATCCTTTATTAATAGAAATACAATCAATACCGAGTCGAAATAGTCTCAACACATTCAGGTGGTACTAATTTAAATTTTGCAATAAATCCACTCCACTAGGACTTGCAAAGTTACTACATAAGTTAACCAGTTCGTGCTCATATGGGAAAAGAAACATGAATTGATTAAGAAGGAGAATTAAATGGGTTGAGCAACTTTACAAGGTTAGTACTGAAGGGTTTCAAAGAGTAGCTAAGATTATCATCATTCCTTTAACAAAGAAAGAACTGTCAAGATTTACATAAATATTTTAAAGTAAAGAGAAAATTCCACCTTCTTGAAGAATAAATGAATGATATAATAATATATGAAGTTCTTTCCACATGATCCACCAAAATATTTTGCCTCATCGATTTCATAAAGTAAAATTCGTGGAAAAAATCTTTATCTGAAGCACACTGAAATACCAAATTCCATAACAAAGTAAAGTGCTTCAAAAGAAACACGGAAGTAAGATGCTCAACGTGTGACCTTATTCTTTTGTCAATTCGAAACCAATGAAGTTATCTTAATCAAAATATCTACACACACACATACACATACACATATACACGTGTGTGAAAGAGATGCGTAGAAATGCCAGAATATTGTGTAACAGGAGGCACTTCAGTCCCTAGTGAAACTTCTTTCCACAGAGCAGCAACTGAAAGAGACAAGTCCGGGTATGCCTAAAACAGATTCGTGAACAACAGTTAAGAGATATACCCCAGATACCATTGGAACCAGAGTTGAACAATTGAATTACCTGAGAGTGATTTTTTCTGTTAAAATTTTGTGCAATTAGTATTGTGACCATTTCCTTGATAATTGAAAGCTGCTTATCTAATTAAGTTCCTTTTCGAAAAGGGTCATACCATA
>NW_019257692.1:0-169 GCF_002742605.1 Olea europaea var. sylvestris
TTTTCTCGACTGTGTCGGAATGGGCTCAAATTTGACAGGTTGATCGGAAACAAAAATCGCGCCGGAGCAATTTCGTCATTTTTGGCGACTGTGTCGGATTTGGCTAAAATTTGACAGGTTGATCGGAGACAAAAATCGCGCCGGGGGCAATTTCGTCATTTTTCTCGAC
>NW_019257692.1:461-1102 GCF_002742605.1 Olea europaea var. sylvestris
GGGCTCAAATTTTACAGGTTGATCGGAAACAAAAACTGCGCCGGGAGCAATTTCGTCATTTTTCTTGACTGTGTCAGAATTTGCTAAAATTTGGCAGTTTGATCTGAAATAAAAATCGCGCCGGGGGTAATTTCGTCATTTTTCTCGACTGTGTCGGAATGTGCTCAAATTTGACAGGTTGATCGGAAACAAAAATCGCGTCGGGGGTAATTTCGTCATTTTTAGCGACTGTGTCGGAATTGGCTAAAATTTGACTGGTTGATCGTAGACAAAAATCGCCCCTAGGGCAATTTCGTCATTTTTCTCGACTGTGTCGGAATGTGCTCAAATTGGACAGGTTGATCGGAAACAAAAATCGCGTCGGGTGTAATTTCGTCATTTTTCTCGACTGTGTCGGAATTCGCTGAAATTTGGCAGTTTGATCGGAAATAAAAATCGCGCCGGTGGCAATTTCGTCAATTTTCTCGACTTTGTCGGAATGGGCTCAAATTTGACAGGTTTATCGGGAATAAAAAACCGCGCCTGGTGTAATTTCGTCATTTTTCGCGACTTTATCGAAATTGGCTGAAATTTGGCAGTTTGATCTGAAATAAAAATCGCGCCTGGGGCAATTTCGTCATTTTTCTCGACTGTGTCAGAAT
>NW_019257693.1:0-1102 GCF_002742605.1 Olea europaea var. sylvestris
CGCCTATACCTACCCCAGAAGCGTCACATTCAACTTCAAAGACTTTGGAAAAATCGGGAAGACGCATGACAGGAGCTTCTGTCCTTCGCTCCTTGATTAACTTAAAGGCCTTCGCCGCCCCGCGTGTCCAATGAAACTCCCCTTTCTTCATGCACTCCGTGATAGGTGCCATATTAGTGCTAAACCCTTTAATAAAACAGCGGTAAAACGTAGCTAAGCCGTGAAAGCTCCTGACATCATGAATGGCCTTAGGCTCAAGCCAGTTAATTATCGCCCGAATCTTAGTAGGGTCAGCAGACACCCCTGTCGACGAGACAATGAACCCCAGAAAAACTACGCTATCGGTGAAAAAGGAACATTTCTTGACATTAGCATACAGGTTAGTCTCGCGAAGGGTAGAGCAAACTTGTTTGAGGTGGTCACGGTGTTGCTCCTTAGTTTTACTATAGATGAGGATATCATCAAAGTAGACAACGAGAAATTTACCCATGAACGGCCGAAGAGTTTGTGTCATTACCCGCATGAAGGTACTCGGCGCATTACTTAGCCCAAAAGGCATGACCAGCCATTCATAAAGGCCATCTTTCGTCTTAAACGCGGTCTTCCACTCGTCCCCTGGGCGAATTCTAATTTGATGGTACCCACTTTTTAGATCGATCTTTAAAAAGATTGTCGCGCCAACCATCATATCCAGCATATCATCAAGCCTGGGAATGGGAAAACGATACTTCACCGTGATCCTATTGATAGCGCGACTATCCACACACATTCTCCAAGATCCATCCTTTTTGGGCGTCAATAGGGCGGAGACAGCACGTGGGCTTAAACTCTCACGAATGAATCCTTTGTTGAGAAGGTCATTCACTTGCCTTTGGAGCTCAGCGTGCTCGGTAGGATTCATCCTATAATGTGGCAAATTTGGAAGGGATGCGCCGGGGACGAAATCTATGGCATGTTGGATATCTCTTAGCGGAGGTAGATGATCAGGTAGGTCCTCCGGAAAGACATCTCGAAATTCCTGAAGGATCGATTGGACTTCCGGAGTATCCTCACTTGTGGAGTTAGATGAAACCTCCATGACTACTAAGGCGAACACAATTGA
>NW_019257694.1:0-1102 GCF_002742605.1 Olea europaea var. sylvestris
TCGGCTAAAATTTGACAGATTAATTGGAAACAAAAATCGCGTCGGGGGCAATTTCGTCATTTTTCGCGACGGTGTCGGAATCGAAAAAATTTGACTGATTGAGGGGAAACAAAAATCGCGCCAGCGCAAATTTGTCATTTTTCGCGACGGTGTCAGAATCGGCTAACATTTGACTAATTGATGGGAAACAAAAATCGCGTCTGGGGCAATTTCGTCATTTTTCGCGACGGTGTCGGAATCGGCTAAAATTTGACTGGTTGATCGGCAACAAAAATCGCGCAGGGGGCAATTTCGTCATTTTACGCGACGGTCTCGGAATCGGCTAAAATTTGATTGATTGATGGGAAACAAAAATCGCGCCGGGGGCAATTTCGTCATTTTTCGCGACGGTGTCGGAATCGGCTAAAATTTGATTGATTGATGGGAAACAAAAATAGTGCCGTGGGCGATTTCGTTATTTTTTGCGACGGTGTCGAAATTGGCTCAAATTTTACCGATAGATCGGAAAGAAAAATCGCGACGGGGGCAATTTCGTCATTTTTCGCGACGGTGTCGAAATGGGCTCAAATTTGACCGATTGATCGGATACAAAAATCGCGCCGGGGGCAATTTCGTTATTTTTCACGACGGTGTCAGAATCGGCTAAAATTTGACTGGTTGATCGGAAACAAAAATCGCGCCGGGGGCAATTTCGTCATTTTTCGCGACGGTGTCGGAATCGGCTAAAATTTGACTGATTGATGGGAAACAAAAATCGCGCCGGGGGCAATTTCGTCATTTTTCGCGACGGTGTCGGAATCGGCTCAAATTTGACTGATTGATCGGAAACAAAAATCGCGTCGGGGGCAATTTCGTCATTTTTCACGACGGTGTCGGAATCGGCTAAAATTTGACAAATTAATTGGAAACAAAAATCGCGCCGGGGGCAATTTCGTCATTTTTCGCGACGGTGTTGGAATGACCAAAAATTTGACAGATTGATTGGAAACAAAAATCAAGCCGGGGGCAATTTCATCATTTTTCGCCACGGTGTCGGAATCGGCTAAAATTTGACTGGTTGATCGGAAACAAAAATCGCGCCGGGGGCAATTTCGTCATTTTT